>NW_028124906.1:0-109656 GCF_965194825.1 Balaenoptera physalus
CATATAAAATATATCATCCCCAAAGACCTACGGAATACCAAGAGTGGTCTACTCAACACTCTGTAATAACCTACATGGAAAAGGACCCAAAGATCAATAGATGTATGTATATGTGTAAATGAACAAGATTCTGTACACCTAGAACAAAAGACATTTTCAATTAAACTTGCTCTGAGAAAAACTACAACTTAAAGACACAAACAAGAATTAAGGAGGCTAAAAGTTATGGGGGTTTGTCCTGGCACATTCCACTCCAATCTGCAACCTAACAGAACAACTTGCAGCAAGGTTCTGTTTCCCTAGCAAGCAGAGATGGCAACATAGAAATGCTGCCACACTAAGGCCGTTTCCTCAAACAGCAGCTTTAAATACACTGCTAATGGTCACTAATAGTCACAAGGACTGTAGGGCTGTACATGACTCTTGCCCTCAACAACTGTCCTGGGGTAGGGAATGGCCAAAAAAATCCAAACGCGGCAAATTTTTCAAGAAGGCAATTGGAAGTTGTAAGTTTAGCTCCATCTTTAAACAAATGAAAAGGACATTGATAAACGCAAAACATCAGGAATTATTAGTCGCATGCAAATCCAATCTACACCAAGGTATCACCTCTCACCAGTCAGAATGACCATCAGCAAAAAGTCAACAAACAATAGATGTTGAAGAAGTTGTGGAGAATAGTGTAACCTCTCGGTCGAAATAGGATGTAAACTGGTAGCAGCCAATAATAGGAATAGGATGGCAGTGTGTTTAAAGGTAAAAATTGAGTTACCATATGATCCGGAAGGCCCTCTGTTGGGCCTGTCACCTCTGAAAGCCAGAATCAAAAAGACACAGGATGGAAAATCCTGTATTGCAGCAGTATATACCATGGCCAAGACATGGAAGCAACAAAAATGTCCATCAGCAGACGAATGGACGAAAAAGTGGTCCATGTACACAATGCAATATTAGACACAGAAAAGAATGAAACAATGCCGGTCGCAGCACCATAGATGAGGCTACAGATAATCACACAACTTGAAGTAAGTCAGAAAGCGAGAGACACATATCCTATGATATCACGTATAGGTGTTATCTAAAAATTCATAGGAAGAAACCTATTTCCACAGAGAAAGACATTGACGTGTTCAGAAAACAAGCTTGTCGTTAGCCAAACGGAAAGGCGTGAGGAATATATAACGGAGCATATTGGGTTTAAGAGACATATGCTAATATTTATAAAATATATAATCATCAAAGACATACCGAATACCAAGAGAGGTCTACACAACATTCTGTAATAACCTATATGGAACAGGATCCAAACATGAAAAGATATATGTATCAATGAAAGAGATTCTGTACACCTAGAACAAACACAACATTGCAATTAAGTTTGCTCGGAGAAAAATGAAAATTAAACTAAGAATACCAACAGCAAATAAGTAGACATAGTTTTGGGGGGTTTGTCCTGGCCCATTCCACTCTACTTTACAACCTACAAACAGGACTTCCAGGAAGGCTCTTTTCCCTTAGTAACCAGAGCTGGGAATATAGAAATGCTGCCTCCTTGTGGCCGTTTCCTGCAACAGCAGCTTTAAACCCAGAGCTAATGGTCATGTAATAGTCACAATTACTACAGGGTTCTAAATGACACCTGCCCTCAAAAAACGTACTGGTGCAGGTAATGGCCACAGGAATTCAGAACATTGCAAATTTTTCAAGGAAACAATTTGAAGAGGTAAGTTTCTCTGTTTTACTTTAAAAAAAAGTACGTAGATACAAGCTCAATATCGGGAATTATTAGATGCATGCAAATCCAAACTACAAAAAGGGATCACCACCCAACACTCAAAATGTCATCTGTAAAAAGTCTACAAACAATAAACGCTGAAGGGTTTTTTTATAGAACTGTGTACCCTCAAGTTGCTGGTGGGATGTAAACTGGTAACAGCCAGTAGTGAGATCAGAATGGAGGTGCGTTGAAAGGTAAAAATTGAACTACCATATGATCTAGTAGGCCAAATGCAGGGCCTAACCCATGAGAAGACCAGAATCCAAAAGACACAGGCTGGCAATCCTGCACTGCATCAATATTTAGCATAGCCAAGACTTGGAAGTAACCAAAATGTCCATCCACAGATGAATGTAAAAAGAAGAAGTGGTCCATGTACACAATGGAATATTCGCCATGGAAAAGAGTGAAACACTGCTCTTTGCAGCACCATAGATGAGCCTAGAGATAATCACAGAACATGAGGTAAGTCGGAAAGCAGACGACAAATATCCTGTGATATCACTCCTAGGTGTTACCTAACAACTGACACATATGAACATATTTCCACAGAGAAAGACTCCCACAGACTTAGAAAACAAACTGTGGTTATCTTAAGGGAGAAGTGGGAGGAATGGATACATTAAGATTAGGGTTACCATACGTATACAAATACATATTAAACACATGTATCAAACAGACCGACCATATACCAAGGGAGGTCTACTGAACGCTCTGTAATCATTTACACGGGGGCTTGCCTGGTGGCACCGTGGTTAAGAATCCTCCTGCCAATGCAGGGGACACAGGTTCGATCCCTGGTTCGGGAAGATCCCACATGCTGCAGAGCAACTAAGCCCGTGCACCACAACTAATGAGCCTACGCTCTGGAGCCCATGAGCCATAACTACTGAGACCAGGTGCCACAACTAATGAAGCCTGCATGCCTAGAGCCCGTGCACCGCAACAAAAGAAGCCACTACGGTGAGAAGCCCGTGCACCGCACCGGAGAGTACCCCCGCTCACCGCAACTAGAGAAAGCCCACAGGCAGCAAAGAAGATCCAACTCAGCCAAAAATAAATACATAAATAAAATAAATTTATTAAAAAAAATAATAGTAATTTACATGGGAAGAGGATCTGTACATGAATAAATATATATAATGTTCAATTGACCCTGATTGTGTACACCTACAACAAACACTATTCTACTCATTACCCCAATGTAAAAAATTAAAACCACGAACAGCAATTAATGAGACATAAAGATATTGGGGTTGTCTCTGGCCCATTCCATTCTCATTTACTACCTAGGAACACGACTTTCAGGAAGGCTCAGCTGCCCTAGTAACCAGATTTGGGGATGGAGAAATGCTGCCACCTTGTTTCCGGTTCCCACAAGAGCAGCTTTAAACACTGGGCTAACGGTCACTTAAGATTCACAGTAATCGTAGGGCTGTAAATGACACGTGTCCTCAAAAAATATCCTGGGGTAGGTAATGGCCAAAAAAGTTCACAACACGGAAAATTTTTCAGGAAAACGGTTTCAAGAGGTAAGTGTTACTCACACTGTTATTTTAAAAAAAGAAGAACATGGATAAAAGCTCAATATCAGGAATTATTGGTTGGATGCAAATCCAAACTACAAAAAGATTTCACCACCCAATATTCAAAATGCCATCCGTAAACAGTCTGCAAACAATGAATGCTGATGGGTTGGTGGAGAAATGCATACCCACTATGCTGTTGGTTGGACGTAAACTGGTAACAGCTAATCATGAGAACAGAATGGAGCTGCGTTTCAAAGGTAAAGAAATTGAGCTACCATACTATGCGGCCGATCCCCTAATGGGCCTATCACCTAAGAAGACCAGAATCGGAAAGACACAGACAGGCAAACATGCACTGTAGCAATATTTACAATAGCCAAGACTTTCAAGCAAACAAAATGTCCATCAATAGATAAATGGACAAAGAAGAAGTGGTGGACGTACCGAATGGAATATTAGCCTCAGAAAAAATATATGAACAATGCCGTTTTCTGGACTACAGATGAGACTAGGAAGAATCATATTAGGTTAAGTAAGTCAAAAGGGAATGACAAATATCCTATATCATTTATACATGTTATCCTAAGATTGCTACCAATGAACATATTTCCACAGAAAAAGAAACTCACAGACTTATAAAACAAATGAATGGTTAACCAAAATGAAAGGTGGGAGGATGGACAAATTAGGATTATGGAGCTAACAAACAAATACTAATGTATGTTAAGTGTATATAAACATACAACACATAAACTGTATGAATTATATAATCACCAATATATATAAAATATATAATGACAAAACACCTACCATATACCAAGGGAGGTCTACTCAACATTCTGTAATAACATACATGGCAACAGCATCCGAAGAACAACAGACATATGTATGAATCATTGAGCAGATTCTGTACAGCCAGCCACTCACAACACTCTAATCAAATTTACTCTGATAAGAAATAGAAATTAAATTTAAAACAACAAACATATGTAAGGAGACGTAAACTTCTGGGGTCTTGTCCCAGCACATTCCACTCTAATTCATAAGCGAGGAACATGACGTCCAGGAAGACTCTGTTGCCCTAGTAACAAGAGTTGAGAACGTCATAATGCTGCCGCCTTGTGGCTGTTTCCCACAACAGCAGCTTTAAATCCAGTGCTAATGTTTGCTTAATAGTCACAAGGATTGCAGGGATGTAAATGACACCTGCCCTCAAAATATGCCCTGGGGTAAGGAATAGGCAAGAAAATTCAACACATGACAAATTCTTCAAGAAGTCAATATGAAGAGGGAAGTTGTATTCACTCTTTAAAAAAAAAAGCAAAAGAAAAAAATGGACATGCGTAAAGCGCAGTATAAGGAATTATTAGTCACATGCAAATCCAACCTCCAAAAAGGTTTCAGCTCACACCAGTCAAATGACCATCAGCAAAAAGTCTACAATCTATGAATGCTGAAGGGGTCTTAGAGAACTGTGTACCTTCTAGCTGCTGGTGGGATGTAAAGTGGTAACAGCACTAAGGAAAACTGAAGAGAGCTGCTTTAAAAGGTAAAAACTGAGCTACCATATGATGCGGCAGGGCACCTTCTTTGCCTATAACCTAAGACCACCAGAAACGGAAAGATAGAGGCAGGCAAATGTGCAATGCAGGAATATTAAAATAGCCAAGACATGGAAGGAAAAAAAAGGTCCATAAACAGATGAATGAACAAAGAAGAAGTGGTATATGGACAGAATGGAATATCAACCACGAAAAAAAATAAAAGAATGGCATATGCAGCACCACAGAGGAGCCTAGAGATAATCACACAATGTGAAGTGAGTCAGAATGCGAAAGACAAATGTCCTATGCTATCACTTATGTTATCTGAAAATTCATACAAATGAACATATTTCCATAGAGAAAGGCAATCTCAGATTGAGAAGACAAACTGATGGTTAAGCCAAAGAAAAGGTGTGAGGAATGGATAAATTAGGATATTGGGGTTAACAAACATATACTAATACATATAAAATATATCATCCCCAAAGACCTACGGAATACCAAGAGTGGTCTACTCAACACTCTGTAATAACCTACATGGAAAAGGACCCAAAGATCAATAGATGTATGTATATGTGTAAATGAACAAGATTCTGTACACCTAGAACAAAAGACATTTTCAATCAAACTTGCTCTGAGAAAAACTACAACTTAAAGACACAAACAAGAATTAAGGAGGCTAAAACTTATGGGGGTTTGTCCTGGCACATTCCACTCTAATCTGCAACCTAACAGAACAACTTGCAGCAAGGTTCTGTTTCCCTAGCAAGCAGAGATGGCAACATAGAAATGCTGCCACACTAAGGCCGTTTCCTCAAACAGCAGCTTTAAATCCACTGCTAATGGTCACTAATAGTCACAAGGACTGTAGGGCTGTACATGACTCATGCCCTCAACAACTGTCCTGGGGTAGGGAATGGCCAAAAAAATCCAAACGCGGCAAATTTTTCAAGAAGGCAATTGGAAGTTGTAAGTTTAGCTCCATCTTTAAACAAATGAAAAGGACATTGATAAACGCAAAACATCAGGAATTATTAGTCGCATGCAAATCCAATCTACACCAAGGTATCACCTCTCACCAGTCAGAATGACCATCAGCAAAAAGTCAACAAACAATAGATGTTGAAGAAGTTGTGGAGAATAGTGTAACCTCTCGGTCGAAATAGGATGTAAACTGGTAGCAGCCAATAATAGGAACAGGATGGCAGTGTGTTTAAAGGTAAAAATTGAGTTACCATATGATCCGGAAGGCCCACTGTTGGGCCTGTCACCTGTGAAAGCCAGAATCAAAAAGACACAGGATGGAACATCCTGTATTGCAGCAGTATATACCATGGCCAAGACATGGAAGCAACAAAAATGTCCATCAGCAGACGAATGGACGAAAAAGTGGTCCATGTACACAATGCAATATTAGACACAGAAAAGAATGAAACAATGCCGGTCGCAGCACCATAGATGAGGCTACAGATAATCACACAACTTGAAGTAAGTCAGAAAGCGAGAGACACATATCCTATGATATCACGTATAGGTGTTATCTAAAAATTCATAGGAAGGAACCTATTTCCACAGAGAAAGACATTGACGTGTTCAGAAAACAAGCTTGTCGTTAGCCAAACGGAAAGGTGTGAGGAATATATAACGGAGCATATTGGGTTTAAGAGACATATGCTAATATTTATAAAATATATAATCATCAAAGACATACCGAATACCAAGAGAGGTCTACACAACATTCTGTAATAACCTATATGGAACAGGATCCAAACATGAAAAGATATATGTATCAATGAAAGAGATTCTGTACACCTAGAACAAACACAACATTGCAATTAAGTTTGCTCGGAGAAAAATGAAAATTAAACTAAGAATACCAACAGCAAATAAGTAGACATAGTTTTGGGGGGTTTGTCCTGGCCCATTCCACTCTACTTTACAACCTACAAACAGGACTTCCAGGAAGGCTCTTTTCCCTTAGTAACCAGAGCTGGGAATATAGAAATGCTGCCTCCTTGTGGCCGTTTCCTGCAACAGCAGCTTTAAACCCAGAGCTAATGGTCATGTAATAGTCACAATTACTACCGGGTTCTAAATGACACCTGCCCTCAAAAAACGTACTGCTGCAGGTAATGGCCACAGGATTTCAGAACATTGCAAATTTTTCAAGGAAACAATTTGAAGAGGTAAGTTTCTCTGTTTTACTTTAAAAGAAAGTACGTAGATAGAAGCTCAATATCGGGAATTATTAGATGCATGCAAATCCAAACTACAAAAAGGGATCACCACCCAACACTCAAAATGTCATCTGTAAAAAGTCTACAAACAATAAACGCTGAAGGGTTTTTTTATAGAACTGTGTACCCTCAAGTTGCTGGTGGGATGTAAACTGGTAACAGCCAGTAGTGAGAACAGAATGGAGGTGCGTTGAAAGGTAAAAATTGAACTACCATATGATCTAGTAGGCCAAATGCAGGGCCTAACCCATGAGAAGACCAGAATCCAAAAGACACAGGCTGGCAATCCTGCACTGCATCAATATTTAGCATAGCCAAGACTTGGAAGTAACCAAAATGTCCATCCACAGATGAATGTAAAAAGAAGAAGTGGTCCATGTACACAATGGAATATTCGCCATGGAAAAGAGTGAAACACTGCTCTTTGCAGCACCATAGATGAGCCTAGAGATAATCACAGAACATGAGGTAAGTCGGAAAGCAGACGACAAATATCCTGTGATATCACTCCTAGGTGTTACCTAACAACTGACACATATGAACATATTTCCACAGAGAAAGACTCCCACAGACTTAGAAAACAAACTGTGGTTATCTTAAGGGAGAAGTGGGAGGAATGGATACATTAAGATTAGGGTTACCATACGTATACAAATACATATTAAACACATGTATCAAACAGACCGACCATATACCAAGGGAGGTCTACTGAACGCTCTGTAATCATTTACACGGGGGCTTGCCTGGTGGCACCGTGGTTAAGAATCCTCCTGCCAATGCAGGAGACACAGGTTCGATCCCTGGTTCGGGAAGATCCCACATGCTGCAGAGCAACTAAGCCCGTGCACCACAACTAATGAGCCTACGCTCTGGAGCCCATGAGCCATAACTACTGAGACCAGGTGCCACAACTACTGAAGCCTGCACGCCTAGAGCCCGTGCACCGCAACAAAAGAAGCCACTACGGTGAGAAGCCCGTGCACCGCACCGGAGAGTACCCCCGCTCACCGCAACTAGAGAAAGCCCACAGGCAGCAAAGAAGATCCAACTCAGCCAAAAATAAATACATAAATAAAATAAATTTATTAAAAAAAATAATAGTAATTTACATGGGAAGAGGATCTGTACATGAATAAATATATATAATGTTCAATTGACCCTGATTGTGTACACCTACAACAAACACTATTCTACTCATTACCCCAATGTAAAAAATTAAAACCACGAACAGCAATTAATGAGACATAAAGTTATTGGGGTTGTCTCTGGCCCATTCCATTCTCATTTACAACCTAGGAACACGACTTTCAGGAAGGCTCAGCTGCCCTAGTAACCAGATTTGGGGATGGAGAAATGCTGCCACCTTGTTTCCGGTTCCCACAAGAGCAGCTTTAAACACTGGGCTAACGGTCACTTAAGATTCACAGTAATCGTAGGGCTGTAAATGACACGTGTCCTCAAAAAATATCCTGGGGTAGGTAATGGCCAAAAAAGTTCACAACACGGAAAATTTTTCAGGAAAACGGTTTCAAGAGGTAAGTGTTACTCACACTGTTATTTTAAAAAAACAAGAACATGGATAAAAGCTCAATATCAGGAATTATTGGTTGGATGCAAATCCAAACTACAAAAAGATTTCACCACCCAATATTCAAAATGCCATCCGTAAACAGTCTGCAAACAATGAATGCTGATGGGTTGGTGGAGAAATGCATACCCACTATGCTGTTGGTTGGACGTAAACTGGTAACAGCTAATCATGAGAACAGAATGGAGCTGCGTTTCAAAGGTAAAGAAATTGAGCTACCATACAATGCGGCCGATCCCCTAATGGGCCTATCACCTAAGAAGACCAGAATCGGAAAGACACAGACAGGCAAACATGCACTGTAGCAATATTTACAATAGCCAAGACTTTCAAGCAAACAAAATGTCCATCAATAGATAAATGGACAAAGAAGAAGTGGTGGACGTACCGAATGGAATATTAGCCTCAGAAAAAATAAATGAACAATGCCGTTTTCAGGACTACAGATGAGACTAGGAAGAATCATATTAGGTTAAGTAAGTCAAAAGGGAATGACAAATATCCTATATCATTTATACATGTTATCCTAAGATTGCTACCAATGAACATATTTCCACAGAAAAAGAAACTCACAGACTTATAAAACAAATGAATGGTTAACCAAAATGAAAGGTGGGAGGATGGACAAATTAGGATTATGGAGCTAACAAACAAATACTAATGTATGTTAAGTGTATATAAACACACAACACATAAACTGTATGAATTATATAATCACCAATATATATAAAATATATAATGACAAAACACCTACCATATACCAAGGGAGGTCTACTCAACATTCTGTAATAACATACATGGCAACAGCATCCAAAGAACAACAGACATATGTATGAATCATTGAGCAGATTCTGTACAGCCAGCCAATCACAACACTCTAATCAAATTTACTCTGATAAGAAATAGAAATTAAATTTAAAAAAACAAACATAAGTAAGGAGACGTAAACTTCTGGGGTCTTGTCCCAGCACATTCCACTCTAATTCATAAGCGAGGAACATGACGTCCAGGAAGACTCTGTTGCCCTAGTAACAAGAGTTGAGAACGTCATAATGCTGCCGCCTTGTGGCTGTTTCCCACAACAGCAGCTTTAAATCCAGTGCTAATGTTTGCTTAATAGTCACAAGGATTGCAGGGATGTAAATGACACCTGCCCTCAAAATATGCCCTGGGGTAGGGAATAGGCAAGAAAATTCAACACATGACAAATTCTTCAAGAAGTCAATATGAAGAGGGAAGTTGTACTCACTCTTTAAAAAAAAAGCAAAAGAAAAAAATGGACATGCGTAAAGCGCAGTATAAGGAATTATTAGTCACATGCAAATCCAACCTCCAAAAAGGTTTCAGCTCACACCAGTCAAATGACCATCAGCAAAAAGTCTACAATCTATGAATGCTGAAGGGGTCTTAGAGAACTGTGTACCTTCTAGCTGCTGGTGGGATGTAAAGTGGTAACAGCACTAAGGAAAACTGAAGAGAGCTGCTTTAAACGGTAAAAACTGAGCTACCATATGATGCGGCAGGGCACCTTCCTTGCCTATAACCTAAGACCACCAGAAACGGAAAGACAGAGGCAGGCAAATGTGCAATGCAGGAATATTGAAATAGCCAAGACATGGAAGGAAAAAAAAGGTCCATAAACAGATGAATGAACAAAGAAGAAGTGGTATATGGACAGAATGGAATATCAACCACGAAAAAAAATAAAAGAATGGCATATGCAGCACCACAGAGGAGCCTAGAGATAATCACACAATGTGAAGTGAGTCAGAATGCGAAAGACAAATGTCCTATGCTATCACTTATGTTATCTGAAAATTCATACAAATGAACATATTTCCATAGAGAAAGGCAATCTCAGATTGAGAAGACAAACTGATGGTTAAGCCAAAGAAAAGGTGTGAGGAATGGATAAATTAGGATATTGGGGTTAACAAACATATACTAATACATATAAAATATATCATCCCCAAAGACCTATGGAATACCAAGAGTGGTCTACTCAACACTCTGTAATAACCTACATGGAAAAGGACCCAAAGATCAATAGATGTATGTATATGTGTAAATGAACAAGATTCTGTACTCCTAGAACAAAAGACATTTTCAATCAAACTTGCTCTGAGAAAAACTACAACTTAAAGACACAAACAAGAATTAAGGAGGCTAAAACTTATGGGGTTTGTCCTGGCACATTCCACTCTAATCTGCAACCTAACAGCACAACTTGCAGCAAGGTTCTGTTTCCCTAGCAAGCAGAGATGGCAACATAGAAATGCTGCCACACTAAGGCCGTTTCCTCAAACAGCAGCTTTAAATCCACTGCTAATGGTCACTAATAGTCACAAGGACTGTAGGGCTGTACATGACTCATGCCCTCAACAACTGTCCTGGGGTAGGGTATGGCCAAAAAAATCCAAACGCGGCAAATTTTTCAAGAAGGCAATTGGAAGATTTAAGTTTAGCTCCATCTTTAAACAAATGAAAAGGACATTGATAAACGCAAAACATCAGGAATTATTAGTCGCATGCAAATCCAATCTACACCAAGGTATCACCTCTCACCAGTCAGAATGACCATCAGCAAAAAGTCAACAAACAATAGATGTTGAAGAAGTTGTGGAGAATAGTGTAACCTCTCGGTCGAAGTAGGATGTAAACTGGTAGCAGCCAATAATAGGAACAGGATGGCAGTGTGTTTAAAGGTAAAAATTGAGTTACCATATGATCCGGAAGGCCCACTGTTGGGCCTGTCACCTGTGAAAGCCAGAATCAAAAAGACACAGGATGGAAAATCCTGTATTGCAGCAGTATATACCATGGCCAAGACATGGAAGCAACAAAAATGTCCATCAGCAGACGAATGGACGAAAAAGTTGTCCATGTACACAATGCAATATTAGACACAGAAAAGAATGAAACAATGCCAGTCGCAGCACCATAGATGAGGCTACAGATAATCACACAACTTGAAGTAAGTCAGAAAGCGAGAGACACATATCCTATGATATCACGTATAGGTGTTATCTAAAAATTCATAGGAAGGAACCTATTTCCACAGAGAAAGACATTGACGTGTTCAGAAAACAAGCTTGTGGTTAGCCAAACGGAAAGGTGTGAGGAATATATAACGGAGCATATTGGGTTTAAGAGACATATGCTAATATTTATAAAATATATAATCATCAAAGACATACCGAATACCAAGAGAGGTCTACACAACATTCTGTAATAACCTATATGGAACAGGATCCAAACATGAAAAGATATATGTATCAATGAAAGAGATTCTGTACACCTAGAACAAACACAACATTGCAATTAAGTTTGCTCGGAGAAAAATGAAAATTAAACTAAGAATACCAACAGCAAATAAGTAGACATAGTTTTGGGGGGTTTGTCCTGGCCCATTCCACTCTACTTTACAACCTACAAACAGGACTTCCAGGAAGGCTCTTTTCCCTTAGTAACCAGAGCTGGGAATATAGAAATGCTGCCTCCTTGTGGCCGTTTCCTGCAACAGCAGCTTTAAACCCAGAGCTAATGGTCATGTAATAGTCACAATTACTACAGGGTTCTAAATGACACCGGCCCTCAAAAAACGTACTGGTGCAGGTAATGGCCACAGGAATTCAGAACATTGCAAATTTTTCAAGGAAACAATTTGAAGAGGTAAGTTTCTCTGTTTTACTTTAAAAAAAAGTACGTAGATACAAGCTCAATATCGGGAATTATTAGATGCATGCAAATCCAAACTACAAAAAGGGATCACCACCCAACACTCAAAATGTCATCTGTAAAAAGTCTACAAACAATAAACGCTGAAGGGTTTTTTATAGAACTGTGTACCCTCAAGTTGCTGGTGGGATGTAAACTGGTAACAGCCAGTAGTGAGATCAGAATGGAGGTGCGTTGAAAGGTAAAAATTGAACTACCATATGATCTAGTAGGCCAAATGCAGGGCCTAACCCATGAGAAGACCAGAATCCAAAAGACACAGGCTGGCAATCCTGCACTGCATCAATATTTAGCATAGCCAAGACTTGGAAGTAACCAAAATGTCCATCCACAGATGAATGTAAAAAGAAGAAGTGGTCCATGTACACAATGGAATATTCGCCATGGAAAAGAGTGAAACACTGCTCTTTGCAGCACCATAGATGAGCCTAGAGATAATCACAGAACATGAGGTAAGTCGGAAAGCAGACGACAAATATCCTGTGATATCACTCCTAGGTGTTACCTAACAACTGACACATATGAACATATTTCCACAGAGAAAGACTCCCACAGACTTAGAAAACAAACTGTGGTTATCTTAAGGGAGAAGTGGGAGGAATGGATACATTAAGATTAGGGTTACCATACGTATACAAATACATATTAAACACATGTATCAAACAGACCGACCATATACCAAGGGAGGTCTACTGAACGCTCTGTAATCATTTACACGGGGGCTTGCCTGGTGGCACCGTGGTTAAGAATCCTCCTGCCAATGCAGGAGACACAGGTTCGATCCCTGGTTCGGGAAGATCCCACATGCTGCAGAGCAACTAAGCCCGTGCACCACAACTAATGAGCCTACGCTCTGGAGCCCATGAGCCATAACTACTGAGACCAGGTGCCACAACTACTGAAGCCTGCACGCCTAGAGCCCGTGCACCGCAACAGAAGAAGCCACTACGGTGAGAAGCCCGTGCACCGCACCGGAGAGTACCCCCGCTCACCGCAACTAGAGAAAGCCCACAGGCAGCAAAGAAGATCCAACTCAGCCAAAAATAAATACATAAATAAAATAAATTTATTAAATAAAATAATAGTAATTTACATGGGAAGAGGATCTGTACATGAATAAATATATATAATGTTCAATTGACCCTGATTGTGTACACCTACAACAAACACTATTCTACTCATTACCCCAATGTAAAAAATTAAAACCACGAACAGCAATTAATGAGACATAAAGTTATTGGGGTTGTCTCTGGCCCATTCCATTCTCATTTACAACCTAGGAACACGACTTTCAGGAAGGCTCAGCTGCCCTAGTAACCAGATTTGGGGATGGAGAAATGCTGCCACCTTGTTTCCGGTTCCCACAAGAGCAGCTTTAAACACTGGGCTAACGGTCACTTAAGATTCACAGTAATTGTAGGGCTGTAAATGACACGTGTCCTCAAAAAATATCCTGGGGTAGGTAATGGCCAAAAAAGTTCACAACACGGAAAATTTTTCAGGAAAACGGTTTCAAGAGGTAAGTGTTACTCACACTGTTATTTTAAAAAAAGAAGAACATGGATAAAAGCTCAATATCAGGAATTATTGGTTGGATGCAAATCCAAACTACAAAAAGATTTCACCACCCAATATTCAAAATGCCATCCGTAAACAGTCTGCAAACAATGAATGCTGATGGGTTGGTGGAGAAATGCATACCCACTATGCTGTTGGTTGGACGTAAACTGGTAACAGCTAATCATGAGAACAGAATGGAGCTGCGTTTCAAAGGTAAAGAAATTGAGCTACCATACAATGCGGCCGATCCCCTAATGGGCCTATCACCTAAGAAGACCAGAATCGGAAAGACACAGACAGGCAAACATGCACTGTAGCAATATTTACAATAGCCAAGACTTTCAAGCAAACAAAATGTCCATCAATAGATAAATGGACAAAGAAGAAGTGGTGGACGTACCGAATGGAATATTAGCCTCAGAAAAAATAAATGAACAATGCCGTTTTCTGGACTACAGATGAGACTAGGAAGAATCATATTAGGTTAAGTAAGTCAAAAGGGAATGACAAATATCCTATATCATTTTTACATGTTATCCTAAGATTGCTACCAATGAACATATTTCCACAGAAAAAGAAACTCACAGACTTATAAAACAAATGAATGGTTAACCAAAATGAAAGGTGGGAGGATGGACAAATTAGGATTATGGAGCTAACAAACAAATACAAATGTATGTTAAGTGTATATAAACATACAACACATAAACTGTATGAATTATATAATCACCAATATATATAAAATATATAATGACAAAACACCTACCATATACCAAGGGAGGTCTACTCAACATTCTGTAATAACATACATGGCAACAGCATCCGAAGAACAACAGACATATGTATGAATCATTGAGCAGATTCTGTACAGCCAGCCAATCACAACACTCTAATCAAATTTACTCTGATAAGAAATAGAAATTAAATTTAAAACAACAAACATATGTAAGGAGACGTAAACTTCTGGGGTCTTGTCCCAGCACATTCCACTCTAATTCATAAGCGAGGAACATGACGTCCAGGAAGACTCTGTTGCCCTAGTAACAAGAGTTGAGAACGTCATAATGCTGCCGCCTTGTGGCTGTTTCCCACAACAGCAGCTTTAAATCCAGTGCTAATGTTTGCTTAATAGTCACAAGGATTGCAGGGATGTAAATGACACCTGCCCTCAAAATATGCCCTGGGGTAGGGAATAGGCAAGAAAATTCAACACATGACAAATTCTTCAAGAAGTCAATATGAAGAGGGAAGTTGTATTCACTCTTTAAAAAAAAAAGCAAAAGAAAAAAATGGACATGCGTAAAGCGCAGTATAAGGAATTATTAGTCACATGCAAATCCAACCTCCAAAAAGGTTTCAGCTCACACCAGTCAAATGACCATCAGCAAAAAGTCTACAATCTATGAATGCTGAAGGGGTCTTAGAGAACTGTGTACCTTCTAGCTGCTGGTGGGATGTAAAGTGGTAACAGCACTAAGGAAAACTGAAGAGAGCTGCTTTAAAAGGTAAAAACTGAGCTACCATATGATGCGGCAGGGCACCTTCTTTGCCTATAACCTAAGACCACCAGAAACGGAAAGATAGAGGCAGGCAAATGTGCAATGCAGGAATATTGAAATAGCCAAGACATGGAAGGAAAAAAAAGGTCCATAAACAGATGAATGAACAAAGAAGAAGTGGTATATGGACAGAATGGAATATCAACCACGAAAAAAAATAAAAGAATGGCATATGCAGCACCACAGAGGAGCCTAGAGATAATCACACAATGTGAAGTGAGTCAGAATGCGAAAGACAAATGTCCTATGCTATCACTTATGTTATCTGAAAATTCATACAAATGAACATATTTCCATAGAGAAAGGCAATCTCAGATTGAGAAGACAAACTGATGGTTAAGCCAAAGAAAAGGTGTGAGGAATGGATAAATTAGGCTATTGGGGTTAACAAACATATACTAATACATATAAAATATATCATCCCCAAAGACCTACGGAATACCAAGAGTGGTCTACTCAACACTCTGTAATAACCTACATGGAAAAGGACCCAAAGATCAATAGATGTATGTATATGTGTAAATGAACAAGATTCTGTACACCTAGAACAAAAGACATTTTCAATCAAACTTGCTCTGAGAAAAACTACAACTTAAAGACACAAACAAGAATTAAGGAGGCTAAAACTTATGGGGGTTTGTCCTGGCACATTCCACTCTAATCTGCAACCTAACAGAACAACTTGCAGCAAGGTTCTGTTTCCCTAGCAAGCAGAGATGGCAACATAGAAATGCTGCCACACTAAGGCCGTTTCCTCAAACAGCAGCTTTAAATCCACTGCTAATGGTCACTAATAGTCACAAGGACTGTAGGGCTGTACATGACTCTTGCCCTCAACAACTGTCCTGGGGTAGGGAATGGCCAAAAAAATCCAAACGCGGCAAATTTTTCAAGAAGGCAATTGGAAGTTGTAAGTTTAGCTCCATCTTTAAACAAATGAAAAGGACATTGATAAACGCAAAACATCAGGAATTATTAGTCGCATGCAAATCCAATCTACACCAAGGTATCACCTCTCACCAGTCAGAATGACCATCAGCAAAAAGTCAACAAACAATAGATGTTGAAGAAGTTGTGGAGAATAGTGTAACCTCTCGGTCGAAATAGGATGTAAACTGGTAGCAGCCAATAATAGGAACAGGATGGCAGTGTGTTTAAAGGTAAAAATTGAGTTACCATATGATCCGGAAGGCCCACTGTTGGGCCTGTCACCTGTGAAAGCCAGAATCAAAAAGACACAGGATGGAAAATCCTGTATTGCAGCAGTATATACCATGGCCAAGACATGGAAGCAACAAAAATGTCCATCAGCAGACGAATGGACGAAAAAGTGGTCCATGTACACAATGCAATATTAGACACAGAAAAGAATGAAACAATGCCGGTCGCAGCACCATAGATGAGGCTACAGATAATCACACAACTTGAAGTAAGTCAGAAAGCGAGAGACACATATCCTATGATATCACGTATAGGTGTTATCTAAAAATTCATAGGAAGGAACCTATTTCCACAGAGAAAGACATTGACGTGTTCAGAAAACAAGCTTGTGGTTAGCCAAACGGAAAGGTGTGAGGAATATATAACGGAGCATATTGGGTTTAAGAGACATATGCTAATATTTATAAAATATATAATCATCAAAGACATACCGAATACCAAGAGAGGTCTACACAACATTCTGTAATAACCTATATGGAACAGGATCCAAACATGAAAAGATATATGTATCAATGAAAGAGATTCTGTACACCTAGAACAAACACAACATTGCAATTAAGTTTGCTCGGAGAAAAATGAAAATTAAACTAAGAATACCAACAGCAAATAAGTAGACATAGTTTTGGGGGGTTTGTCCTGGCCCATTCCACTCTACTTTACAACCTACAAACAGGACTTCCAGGAAGGCTCTTTTCCCTTAGTAACCAGAGCTGGGAATATAGAAATGCTGCCTCCTTGTGGCCGTTTCCTGCAACAGCAGCTTTAAACCCAGAGCTAATGGTCATGTAATAGTCACAATTACTACCGGGTTCTAAATGACACCTGCCCTCAAAAAACGTACTGCTGCAGGTAATGGCCACAGGATTTCAGAACATTGCAAATTTTTCAAGGAAACAATTTGAAGAGGTAAGTTTCTCTGTTTTACTTTAAAAGAAAGTACGTAGATAGAAGCTCAATATCGGGAATTATTAGATGCATGCAAATCCAAACTACAAAAAGGGATCACCACCCAACACTCAAAATGTCATCTGTAAAAAGTCTACAAACAATAAACGCTGAAGGGTTTTTTTATAGAACTGTGTACCCTCAAGTTGCTGGTGGGATGTAAACTGGTAACAGCCAGTAGTGAGAATAGAATGGAGGTGCGTTGAAAGGTAAAAATTGAACTACCATATGATCTAGTAGGCCAAATGCAGGGCCTAACCCATGAGAAGACCAGAATCCAAAAGACACAGGCTGGCAATCCTGCACTGCATCAATATTTAGCATAGCCAAGACTTGGAAGTAACCAAAATGTCCATCCACAGATGAATGTAAAAAGAAGAAGTGGTCCATGTACACAATGGAATATTCGCCATGGAAAAGAGTGAAACACTGCTCTTTGCAGCACCATAGATGAGCCTAGAGATAATCACAGAACATGAGGTAAGTCGGAAAGCAGACGACAAATATCCTGTGATATCACTCCTAGGTGTTACCTAACAACTGACACATATGAACATATTTCCACAGAGAAAGACTCCCACAGACTTAGAAAACAAACTGTGGTTATCTTAAGGGAGAAGTGGGAGGAATGGATACATTAAGATTAGGGTTACCATACGTATACAAATACATATTAAACACATGTATCAAACAGACCGACCATATACCAAGGGAGGTCTACTGAACGCTCTGTAATCATTTACACGGGGGCTTGCCTGGTGGCACCGTGGTTAAGAATCCTCCTGCCAATGCAGGAGACACAGGTTCGATCCCTGGTTCGGGAAGATCCCACATGCTGCAGAGCAACTAAGCCCGTGCACCACAACTAATGAGCCTACGCTCTGGAGCCCATGAGCCATAACTACTGAGACCAGGTGCCACAACTACTGAAGCCTGCACGCCTAGAGCCCGTGCACCGCAACAGAAGAAGCCACTACGGTGAGAAGCCCGTGCACCGCACCGGAGAGTAGCCCCGCTCACCGCAACTAGAGAAAGCCCACAGGCAGCAAAGAAGATCCAACTCAGCCAAAAATAAATACATAAATAAAATAAATTTATTAAAAAAAATAATAGTAATTTACATGGGAAGAGGATCTGTACATGAATAAATATATATAATGTTCAATTGACCCTGATTGTGTACACCTACAACAAACACTATTCTACTCATTACCCCAATGTAAAAAATTAAAACCACGAACAGCAATTAATGAGACATAAAGTTATTGGGGTTGTCTCTGGCCCATTCCATTCTAATTTACAACCTAGGAACACGACTTTCAGGAAGGCTCAGCTGCCCTAGTAACCAGATTTGGGGATGGAGAAATGCTGCCACCTTGTTTCCGGTTCCCACAAGAGCAGCTTTAAACACTGGGCTAACGGTCACTTAAGATTCACAGTAATTGTAGGGCTGTAAATGACACGTGTCCTCAAAAAATATCCTGGGGTAGGTAATGGCCAAAAAAGTTCACAACACGGAAAATTTTTCAGGAAAACGGTTTCAAGAGGTAA
Source organism: Balaenoptera physalus (assembly GCF_965194825.1). Taxonomy (NCBI): domain Eukaryota; kingdom Metazoa; phylum Chordata; class Mammalia; order Artiodactyla; family Balaenopteridae; genus Balaenoptera; species Balaenoptera physalus. The sequence continues at coordinate 19,250 of NW_028124906.1, forward strand.
GTGTTACTCACACTGTTATTTTAAAAAAAGAAGAACATGGATAAAAGCTCAATATCAGGAATTATTGGTTGGATGCAAATCCAAACTACAAAAAGATTTCACCACCCAATATTCAAAATGCCATCCGTAAACAGTCTGCAAACAATGAATGCTGATGGGTTGGTGGAGAAATGCATACCCACTATGCTGTTGGTTGGACGTAAACTGGTAACAGCTAATCATGAGAACAGAATGGAGCTGCGTTTCAAAGGTAAAGAAATTGAGCTACCATACAATGCGGCCGATCCCCTAATGGGCCTATCACCTAAGAAGACCAGAATCGGAAAGACACAGACAGGCAAACATGCACTGTAGCAATATTTACAATAGCCAAGACTTTCAAGCAAACAAAATGTCCATCAATAGATAAATGGACAAAGAAGAAGTGGTGGACGTACCGAATGGAATATTAGCCTCAGAAAAAATAAATGAACAATGCCGTTTTCTGGACTACAGATGAGACTAGGAAGAATCATATTAGGTTAAGTAAGTCAAAAGGGAATGACAAATATCCTATATCATTTATACATGTTATCCTAAGATTGCTACCAATGAACATATTTCCACAGAAAAAGAAACTCACAGACTTATAAAACAAATGAATGGTTAACCAAAATGAAAGGTGGGAGGATGGACAAATTAGGATTATGGAGCTAACAAACAAATACTAATGTATGTTAAGTGTATATAAACATACAACACATAAACTGTATGAATTATATAATCACCAATATATATAAAATATATAATGACAAAACACCTACCATATACCAAGGGAGGTCTACTCAACATTCTGTAATAACATACATGGCAACAGCATCCGAAGAACAACAGACATATGTATGAATCATTGAGCAGATTCTGTACAGCCAGCCAATCACAATACTCTAATCAAATTTACTCTGATAAGAAATAGAAATTAAATTTAAAACAACAAACATATGTAAGGAGACGTAAACTTCTGGGGTCTTGTCCCAGCACATTCCACTCTAATTCATAAGCGAGGAACATGACGTCCAGGAAGACTCTGTTGCCCTAGTAACAAGAGTTGAGAACGTCATAATGCTGCCGCCTTGTGGCTGTTTCCCACAACAGCAGCTTTAAATCCAGTGCTAATGTTTGCTTAATAGTCACAAGGATTGCAGGGATGTAAATGACACCTGCCCTCAAAATATGCCCTGGGGTAGGGAATAGGCAAGAAAATTCAACACATGACAAATTCTTCAAGAAGTCAATATGAAGAGGGAAGTTGTATTCACTCTTTAAAAAAAAAAGCAAAAGAAAAAAATGGACATGCGTAAAGCGCAGTATAAGGAATTATTAGTCACATGCAAATCCAACCTCCAAAAAGGTTTCAGCTCACACCAGTCAAATGACCGTCAGCAAAAAGTCTACAATCTATGAATGCTGAAGGGGTCTTAGAGAACTGTGTACCTTCTAGCTGCTGGTGGGATGTAAAGTGGTAACAGCACTAAGGAAAACTGAAGAGAGCTGCTTTAAAAGGTAAAAACTGAGCTACCATATGATGCGGCAGGGCACCTTCTTTGCCTATAACCTAAGACCACCAGAAACGGAAAGATAGAGGCAGGCAAATGTGCAATGCAGGAATATTGAAATAGCCAAGACATGGAAGGAAAAAAAAGGTCCATAAACAGATGAATGAACAAAGAAGAAGTGGTATATGGACAGAATAGAATATCAACCACGAAAAAAAATAAAAGAATGGCATATGCAGCACCACAGAGGAGCCTAGAGATAATCACACAATGTGAAGTGAGTCAGAATGCGAAAGACAAATGTCCTATGCTATCACTTATGTTATCTGAAAATTCATACAAATGAACATATTTCCATAGAGAAAGGCAATCTCAGATTGAGAAGACAAACTGATGGTTAAGCCAAAGAAAAGGTGTGAGGAATGGATAAATTAGGCTATTGGGGTTAACAAACATATACTAATACATATAAAATATATCATCCCCAAAGACCTACGGAATACCAAGAGTGGTCTACTCAACACTCTGTAATAACCTACATGGAAAAGGACCCAAAGATCAATAGATGTATGTATATGTGTAAATGAACAAGATTCTGTACACCTAGAACAAAAGACATTTTCAATCAAACTTGCTCTGAGAAAAACTACAACTTAAAGACACAAACAAGAATTAAGGAGGCTAAAACTTATGGGGGTTTGTCCTGGCACATTCCACTCTAATCTGCAACCTAACAGAACAACTTGCAGCAAGGTTCTGTTTCCCTAGCAAGCAGAGATGGCAACATAGAAATGCTGCCACACTAAGGCCGTTTCCTCAAACAGCAGCTTTAAATCCACTGCTAATGGTCACTAATAGTCACAAGGACTGTAGGGCTGTACATGACTCTTGCCCTCAACAACTGTCCTGGGGTAGGGAATGGCCAAAAAAATCCAAACGCGGCAAATTTTTCAAGAAGGCAATTGGAAGTTGTAAGTTTAGCTCCATCTTTAAACAAATGAAAAGGACATTGATAAACGCAAAACATCAGGAATTATTAGTCGCATGCAAATCCAATCTACACCAAGGTATCACCTCTCACCAGTCAGAATGACCATCAGCAAAAAGTCAACAAACAATAGATGTTGAAGAAGTTGTGGAGAATAGTGTAACCTCTCGGTCGAAATAGGATGTAAACTGGTAGCAGCCAATAATAGGAACAGGATGGCAGTGTGTTTAAAGGTAAAAATTGAGTTACCATATGATCCGGAAGGCCCTCTGTTGGGCCTGTCACCTGTGAAAGCCAGAATCAAAAAGACACAGGATTGAAAATCCTGTATTGCAGCAGTATATACCATGGCCAAGACATGGAAGCAACAAAAATGTCCATCAGCAGACGAATGGACGAAAAAGTGGTCCACGTACACAATGCAATATTAGACACAGAAAAGAATGAAACAATGCCGGTCGCAGCACCATAGATGAGGCTACAGATAATCACACAACTTGAAGTAAGTCAGAAAGCGAGAGACACATATCCTATGATATCACGTATAGGTGTTATCTAAAAATTCATAGGAAGGAACCTATTTCCACAGAGAAAGACATTGACGTGTTCAGAAAACAAGCTTGTCGTTAGCCAAACGGAAAGGTGTGAGGAATATATAACGGAGCATATTGGGTTTAAGAGACATATGCTAATATTTATAAAATATATAATCATCAAAGACATACCGAATACCAAGAGAGGTCTACACAACATTCTGTAATAACCTATATGGAACAGGATCCAAACATGAAAAGATATATGTATCAATGAAAGAGATTCTGTACACCTAGAACAAACACAACATTGCAATTAAGTTTGCTCGGAGAAAAATGAAAATTAAACTAAGAATACCAACAGCAAATAAGTAGACATAGTTTTGGGGGGTTTGTCCTGGCCCATTCCACTCTACTTTACAACCTACAAACAGGACTTCCAGGAAGGCTCTTTTCCCTTAGTAACCAGAGCTGGGAATATAGAAATGCTGCCTCCTTGTGGCCGTTTCCTGCAACAGCAGCTTTAAACCCAGAGCTAATGGTCATGTAATAGTCACAATTACTACCGGGTTCTAAATGACACCTGCCCTCAAAAAACGTACTGCTGCAGGTAGTGGCCACAGGATTTCAGAACATTGCAAATTTTTCAAGGAAACAATTTGAAGAGGTAAGTTTCTCTGTTTTACTTTAAAAGAAAGTACGTAGATAGAAGCTCAATATCGGGAATTATTAGATGCATGCAAATCCAAACTACAAAAAGGGATCACCACCCAACACTCAAAATGTCATCTGTAAAAAGTCTACAAACAATAAACGCTGAAGGGTTTTTTTATAGAACTGTGTACCCTCAAGTTGCTGGTGGGATGTAAACTGGTAACAGCCAGTAGTGAGAATAGAATGGAGGTGCGTTGAAAGGTAAAAATTGAACTACCATATGATCTAGTAGGCCAAATGCAGGGCCTAACCCATGAGAAGACCAGAATCCAAAAGACACAGGCTGGCAATCCTGCACTGCATCAATATTTAGCATAGCCAAGACTTGGAAGTAACCAAAATGTCCATCCACAGATGAATGTAAAAAGAAGAAGTGGTCCATGTACACAATGGAATATTCGCCATGGAAAAGAGTGAAACACTGCTCTTTGCAGCACCATAGATGAGCCTAGAGATAATCACAGAACATGAGGTAAGTCGGAAAGCAGACGACAAATATCCTGTGATATCACTCCTAGGTGTTACCTAACAACTGACACATATGAACATATTTCCACAGAGAAAGACTCCCACAGACTTAGAAAACAAACTGTGGTTATCTTAAGGGAGAAGTGGGAGGAATGGATACATTAAGATTAGGGTTACCATACGTATACAAATACATATTAAACACATGTATCAAACAGACCGACCATATACCAAGGGAGGTCTACTGAACGCTCTGTAATCATTTACACGGGGGCTTGCCTGGTGGCACCGTGGTTAAGAATCCTCCTGCCAATGCAGGGGACACAGGTTCGATCCCTGGTTCGGGAAGATCCCACATGCTGCAGAGCAACTAAGCCCGTGCACCACAACTAATGAGCCTACGCTCTGGAGCCCATGAGCCATAACTACTGAGACCAGGTGCCACAACTACTGAAGCCTGCACGCCTAGAGCCCGTGCACCGCAACAAAAGAAGCCACTACGGTGAGAAGCCCGTGCACCGCACCGGAGAGTACCCCCGCTCACCGCAACTAGAGAAAGCCCACAGGCAGCAAAGAAGATCCAACTCAGCCAAAAATCAATACATAATTAAAATAAATTTATTAAAAAAAATAATAGTAATTTACATGGGAAGAGGATCTGTACATGAATAAATATATATAATGTTCAATTGACCCTGATTGTGTACACCTACAACAAACACTATTCTACTCATTACCCCAATGTAAAAAATTAAAACCACGAACAGCAATTAATGAGACATAAAGTTATTGGGGTTGTCTCTGGCCCATTCCATTCTCATTTACAACCTAGGAACACGACTTTCAGGAAGGCTCAGCTGCCCTAGTAACCAGATTTGGGGATGGAGAAATGCTGCCACCTTGTTTCCGGGTCCCACAAGAGCAGCTTTAAACACTGGGCTAACGGTCACTTAAGATTCACAGTAATTGTAGGGCTGTAAATGACACGTGTCCTCAAAAAATATCCTGGGGTAGGTAATGGCCAAAAAAGTTCACAACACGGAAAATTTTTCAGGAAAACGGTTTCAAGAGGTAAGTGTTACTCACACTGTTATTTTAAAAAAACAAGAACATGGATGAAAGCTCAGTATCAGGAATTATTGGTTGGATGCAAATCCAAACTACAAAAAGATTTCACCACCCAATATTCAAAATGCCATCCGTAAACAGTCTGCAAACAATGAATGCTGATGGGTTGGTGGAGAAATGCATACCCACTATGCTGTTGGTTGGACGTAAACTGGTAACAGCTAATCATGAGAACAGAATGGAGCTGCGTTTCAAAGGTAAAGAAATTGAGCTACCATACAATGCGGCCGATCCCCTAATGGGCCTATCACCTAAGAAGACCAGAATCGGAAAGACACAGACAGGCAAACATGCACTGTAGCAATATTTACAATAGCCAAGACTTTCAAGCAAACAAAATGTCCATCAATAGATAAATGGACAAAGAAGAAGTGGTGGACGTACCGAATGGAATATTAGCCTCAGAAAAAATAAATGAACAATGCCGTTTTCAGGACTACAGATGAGACTAGGAAGAATCATATTAGGTTAAGTAAGTCAAAAGGGAATGACAAATATCCTATATCATTTATACATGTTATCCTAAGATTGCTACCAATGAACATATTTCCACAGAAAAAGAAACTCACAGACTTATAAAACAAATGAATGGTTAACCAAAATGAAAGGTGGGAGGATGGACAAATTAGGATTATGGAGCTAACAAACAAATACTAATGTATGTTAAGTGTATATAAACACACAACACATAAACTGTATGAATTATATAATCACCAATATATATAAAATATATAATGACAAAACACCTACCATATACCAAGGGAGGTCTACTCAACATTCTGTAATAACATACATGGCAACAGCATCCGAAGAACAACAGACATATGTATGAATCATTGAGCAGATTCTGTACAGCCAGCCAATCACAACACTCTAATCAAATTTACTCTGATCAGAAATAGAAATTAAATTTAAAAAAACAAACATAAGTAAGGAGACGTAAACTTCTGGGGTCTTGTCCCAGCACATTCCACTGTAATTCATAAGCGAGGAACATGACGTCCAGGAAGACTCTGTTGCCCTAGTAACAAGAGTTGAGAACGTCATAATGCTGCCGCCTTGTGGCTGTTTCCCACAACAGCAGCTTTAAATCCAGTGCTAATGTTTGCTTAATAGTCACAAGGATTGCAGGGATGTAAATGACACCTGCCCTCAAAATATGCCCTGGGGTAGGGAATAGGCAAGAAAATTCAACACATGACAAATTCTTCAAGAAGTCAATATGAAGAGGGAAGTTGTACTCACTCTTTTAAAAAAAAAGCAAAAGAAAAAAATGGACATGCGTAAAGCGCAGTATAAGGAATTATTAGTCACATGCAAATCCAACCTCCAAAAAGGTTTCAGCTCACACCAGTCAAATGACCATCAGCAAAAAGTCTACAATCTATGAATGCTGAAGGGGTCTTAGAGAACTGTGTACCTTCTAGCTGCTGGTGGGATGTAAAGTGGTAACAGCACTAAGGAAAACTGAAGAGAGCTGCTTTAAAAGGTAAAAACTGAGCTACCATATGATGCGGCAGGGCACCTTCTTTGCCTATAACCTAAGACCACCAGAAACGGAAAGACAGAGGCAGGCAAATGTGCAATGCAGGAATATTGAAATAGCCAAGACATGGAAGGAAAAAAAAGGTCCATAAACAGATGAATGAACAAAGAAGAAGTGGTATATGGACAGAATGGAATATCAACCACGAAAAAAAATAAAAGAATGGCATATGCAGCACCACAGAGGAGCCTAGAGATAATCACACAATGTGAAGTGAGTCAGAATGCGAAAGACAAATGTCCTATGCTATCACTTATGTTATCTGAAAATTCATACAAATGAACATATTTCCATAGAGAAAGGCAATCTCAGATTGAGAAGACAAACTGATGGTTAAGCCAAAGAAAAGGTGTGAGGAATGGATAAATTAGGATATTGGGGTTAACAAACATATACTAATACATATAAAATATATCATCCCCAAAGACCTACGGAATACCAAGAGTGGTCTACTCAACACTCTGTAATAACCTACATGGAAAAGGACCCAAAGATCAATAGATGTATGTATATGTGTAAATGAACAAGATTCTGTACACCTAGAACAAAAGACATTTTCAATCAAACTTGCTCTGAGAAAAACTACAACTTAAAGACACAAACAAGAATTAAGGAGGCTAAAACTTATGGGGGTTTGTCCTGGCACATTCCACTCTAATCTGCAACCTAACAGCACAACTTGCAGCAAGGTTCTGTTTCCCTAGCAAGCAGAGATGGCAACATAGAAATGCTGCCACACTAAGGCCGTTTCCTCAAACAGCAGCTTTAAATCCACTGCTAATGGTCACTAATAGTCACAAGGACTGTAGGGCTGTACATGACTCATGCCCTCAACAACTGTCCTGGGGTAGGGAATGGCCAAAAAAATCCAAACGCGGCAAATTTTTCAAGAAGGCAATTGGAAGTTGTAAGTTTAGCTCCATCTTTAAACAAATGAAAAGGACATTGATAAACGCAAAACATCAGGAATTATTAGTCGCATGCAAATCCAATCTACACCAAGGTATCACCTCTCACCAGTCAGAATGACCATCAGCAAAAAGTCAACAAACAATAGATGTTGAAGAAGTTCTGGAGAATACTGTAACCTCTCGGTCGAAGTACGATGTAAACTGGTAGCAGCCAATAATAGGAACAGGATGGCAGTGTGTTTAAAGGTAAAAATTGAGTTACCATATGATCCGGATGGCCCACTGTTGGGTCTGTCACCTGTGAAAGCCAGAATCAAAAAGACACAGGATGGAAAATCCTGTATTGCGGCAGTATATACCATGGCCAAGACATGGAAGCAACAAAAATGTCCATCAGCAGACGAATGGACGAAAAAGTGGTCCATGTACACAATGCAATATTAGACACAGAAAAGAATGAAACAATGCCGGTCGCAGCACCATAGATGAGGCTACAGATAATCACACAACTTGAAGTAAGTCAGAAAGCGAGAGACACATATCCTATGATATCACGTATAGGTGTTATCTAAAAATTCATAGGAAGGAACCTATTTCCACAGAGAAAGACATTGACGTGTTCAGAAAACAAGCTTGTGGTTAGCCAAACGGAAAGGTGTGAGGAATATATAACGGAGCATATTGGGTTTAAGAGACATATGCTAATATTTATAAAATATATAATCATCAAAGACATACCGAATACCAAGAGAGGTCTACACAACATTCTGTAATAACCTATATGGAACAGGATCCAAACATGAAAAGATATATGTATCAATGAAAGAGATTCTGTACACCTAGAACAAACACAACATTGCAATTAAGTTTGCTCGGAGAAAAATGAAAATTAAACTAAGAATACCAACAGCAAATAAGTAGACATAGTTTTGGGGGGTTTGTCCTGGCCCATTCCACTCTACTTTACAACCTACAAACAGGACTTCCAGGAAGGCTCTTTTCCCTTAGTAACCAGAGCTGGGAATATAGAAATGCTGCCTCCTTGTGGCCGTTTCCTGCAACAGCAGCTTTAAACCCAGAGCTAATGGTCATGTAATAGTCACAATTACTACCGGGTTCTAAATGACACCTGCCCTCAAAAAACGTACTGGTGCAGGTAATGGCCACAGGAATTCAGAACATTGCAAATTTTTCAAGGAAACAATTTGAAGAGGTAAGTTTCTCTGTTTTACTTTAAAAAAAAGTACGTAGATACAAGCTCAATATCGGGAATTATTAGATGCATGCAAATCCAAACTACAAAAAGGGATCACCACCCAACACTCAAAATGTCATCTGTAAAAAGTCTACAAACAATAAACGCTGAAGGGTTTTTTTATAGAACTGTGTACCCTCAAGTTGCTGGTGGGATGTAAACTGGTAACAGCCAGTAGTGAGATCAGAATGGAGGTGCGTTGAAAGGTAAAAATTGAACTACCATATGATCTAGTAGGCCAAATGCAGGGCCTAACCCATGAGAAGACCAGAATCCAAAAGACACAGGCTGGCAATCCTGCACTGCATCAATATTTAGCATAGCCAAGACTTGGAAGTAACCAAAATGTCCATCCACAGATGAATGTAAAAAGAAGAAGTGGTCCATGTACACAATGGAATATTCGCCATGGAAAAGAGTGAAACACTGCTCTTTGCAGCACCATAGATGAGCCTAGAGATAATCACAGAACATGAGGTAAGTCGGAAAGCAGACGACAAATATCCTGTGATATCACTCCTAGGTGTTACCTAACAACTGACACATATGAGCATATTTCCACAGAGAAAGACTCCCACAGACTTAGAAAACAAACTGTGGTTATCTTAAGGGAGAAGTGGGAGGAATGGATACATTAAGATTAGGGTTACCATACGTATACAAATACATATTAAACACATGTATCAAACAGACCGACCATATACCAAGGGAGGTCTACTGAACGCTCTGTAATCATTTACACGGGGGCTTGCCTGGTGGCACCGTGGTTAAGAATCCTCCTGCCAATGCAGGGGACACAGGTTCGATCCCTGGTTCGGGAAGATCCCACATGCTGCAGAGCAACTAAGCCCGTGCACCACAACTAATGAGCCTACGCTCTGGAGCCCATGAGCCATAACTACTGAGACCAGGTGCCACAACTACTGAAGCCTGCATGCCTAGAGCCCGTGCACCGCAACAAAAGAAGCCACTACGGTGAGAAGCCCGTGCACCGCACCGGAGAGTACCCCCGCTCACCGCAACTAGAGAAAGCCCACAGGCAGCAAAGAAGATCCAACTCAGCCAAAAATAAATACATAAATAAAATAAATTTATTAAAAAAAATAATAGTAATTTACATGGGAAGAGGATCTGTACATGAATAAATATATATAATGTTCAATTGACCCTGATTGTGTACACCTACAACAAACACTATTCTACTCCTTACCCCAATGTAAAAAATTAAAACCACGAACAGCAATTAATGAGACATAAAGTTATTGGGGTTGTCTCTGGCCCATTCCATTCTCATTTAAAACCTAGGAACACGACTTTCAGGAAGGCTCAGCTGCCCTAGTAACCAGATTTGGGGATGGAGAAATGCTGCCACCTTGTTTCCGGTTCCCACAAGAGCAGCTTTAAACACTGGGCTAACGGTCACTTAAGATTCACAGTAATCGTAGGGCTGTAAATGACACGTGTCCTCAAAAAATATCCTGGGGTAGGTAATGGCCAAAAAAGTTCACAACACGGAAAATTTTTCAGGAAAACGGTTTCAAGAGGTAAGTGTTACTCACACTGTTATTTTAAAAAAACAAGAACATGGATAAAAGCTCAATATCAGGAATTATTGGTTGGATGCAAATCCAAACTACAAAAAGATTTCACCACCCAATATTCAAAATGCCATCCGTAAACAGTCTGCAAACAATGAATGCTGATGGGTTGGTGGAGAAATGCATACCCACTATGCTGTTGGTTGGACGTAAACTGGTAACAGCTAATCATGAGAACAGAATGGAGCTGCGTTTCAAAGGTAAAGAAATTGAGCTACCATACAATGCGGCCGATCCCCTAATGGGCCTATCACCTAAGAAGACCAGAATCGGAAAGACACAGACAGGCAAACATGCACTGTAGCAATATTTACAATAGCCAAGACTTTCAAGCAAACAAAATGTCCATCAATAGATAAATGGACAAAGAAGAAGTGGTGGACGTACCGAATGGAATATTAGCCTCAGAAAAAATAAATGAACAATGCCGTTTTCTGGACTACAGATGAGACTAGGAAGAATCATATTAGGTTAAGTAAGTCAAAAGGGAATGACAAATATCCTATATCATTTATACATGTTATCCTAAGATTGCTACCAATGAACATATTTCCACAGAAAAAGAAACTCACAGACTTATAAAACAAATGAATGGTTAACCAAAATGAAAGGTGGGAGGATGGACAAATTAGGATTATGGAGCTAACAAACAAATACTAATGTATGTTAAGTGTATATAAACATACAACACATAAACTGTATGAATTATATAATCACCAATATATATAAAATATATAATGACAAAACACCTACCATATACCAAGGGAGGTCTACTCAACATTCTGTAATAACATACATGGCAACAGCATCCGAAGAACAACAGACATATGTATGAATCATTGAGCAGATTCTGTACAGCCAGCCAATCACAACACTCTAATCAAATTTACTCTGATAAGAAATAGAAATTAAATTTAAAACAACAAACATATGTAAGGAGACGTAAACTTCTGGGGTCTTGTCCCAGCACATTCCACTCTAATTCATAAGCGAGGAACATGACGTCCAGGAAGACTCTGTTGCCCTAGTAACAAGAGTTGAGAACGTCATAATGCTGCCGCCTTGTGGCTGTTTCCCACAACAGCAGCTTTAAATCCAGTGCTAATGTTTGCTTAATAGTCACAAGGATTGCAGGGATGTAAATGACACCTGCCCTCAAAATATGCCCTGGGGTAGGGAATAGGCAAGAAAATTCAACACATGACAAATTCTTCAAGAAGTCAATATGAAGAGGGAAGTTGTATTCACTCTTTAAAAAAAAAAGCAAAAGAAAAAAATGGACATGCGTAAAGCGCAGTATAAGGAATTATTAGTCACATGCAAATCCAACCTCCAAAAAGGTTTCAGCTCACACCAGTCAAATGACCATCAGCAAAAAGTCTACAATCTATGAATGCTGAAGGGGTCTTAGAGAACTGTGTACCTTCTAGCTGCTGGTGGGATGTAAAGTGGTAACAGCACTAAGGAAAACTGAAGAGAGCTGCTTTAAAAGGTAAAAACTGAGCTACCATATGATGCGGCAGGGCACCTTCTTTGCCTATAACCTAAGACCACCAGAAACGGAAAGATAGAGGCAGGCAAATGTGCAATGCAGGAATATTGAAATAGCCAAGACATGGAAGGAAAAAAAAGGTCCATAAACAGATGAATGAACAAAGAAGAAGTGGTATATGGACAGAATGGAATATCAACCACGAAAAAAAATAAAAGAATGGCATATGCAGCACCACAGAGGAGCCTAGAGATAATCACACAATGTGAAGTGAGTCAGAATGCGAAAGACAAATGTCCTATGCTATCACTTATGTTATCTGAAAATTCATACAAATGAACATATTTCCATAGAGAAAGGCAATCTCAGATTGAGAAGACAAACTGATGGTTAAGCCAAAGAAAAGGTGTGAGGAATGGATAAATTAGGATATTGGGGTTAACAAACATATACTAATACATATAAAATATATCATCCCCAAAGACCTACGGAATACCAAGAGTGGTCTACTCAACACTCTGTAATAACCTACATGGAAAAGGACCCAAAGATCAATAGATGTATGTATATGTGTAAATGAACAAGATTCTGTACACCTAGAACAAAAGACATTTTCAATTAAACTTGCTCTGAGAAAAACTACAACTTAAAGACACAAACAAGAATTAAGGAGGCTAAAAGTTATGGGGGTTTGTCCTGGCACATTCCACTCCAATCTGCAACCTAACAGCACAACTTGCAGCAAGGTTCTGCTTCCCTAGCAAGCAGAGATGGCAACATAGAAATGCTGCCACACTAAGGCCGTTTCCTCAAACAGCAGCTTTAAATACACTGCTAATGGTCACTAATAGTCACAAGGACTGTAGGGCTGTACATGACTCTTGCCCTCAACAACTGTCCTGGGGTAGGGAATGGCCAAAAAAATCCAAACGCGGCAAATTTTTCAAGAAGGCAATTGGAAGTTGTAAGTTTAGCTCCATCTTTAAACAAATGAAAAGGACATTGATAAACGCAAAACATCAGGAATTATTAGTCGCATGCAAATCCAATCTACACCAAGGTATCACCTCTCACCAGTCAGAATGACCATCAGCAAAAAGTCAACAAACAATAGATGTTGAAGAAGTTGTGGAGAATAGTGTAACCTCTCGGTCGAAATAGGATGTAAACTGGTAGCAGCCAATAATAGGAATAGGATGGCAGTGTGTTTAAAGGTAAAAATTGAGTTACCATATGATCCGGAAGGCCCTCTGTTGGGCCTGTCACCTCTGAAAGCCAGAATCAAAAAGACACAGGATGGAAAATCCTGTATTGCAGCAGTATATACCATGGCCAAGACATGGAAGCAACAAAAATGTCCATCAGCAGACGAATGGACGAAAAAGTGGTCCATGTACACAATGCAATATTAGACACAGAAAAGAATGAAACAATGCCGGTCGCAGCACCATAGATGAGGCTACAGATAATCACACAACTTGAAGTAAGTCAGAAAGCGAGAGACACATATCCTATGATATCACGTATAGGTGTTATCTAAAAATTCATAGGAAGAAACCTATTTCCACAGAGAAAGACATTGACGTGTTCAGAAAACAAGCTTGTCGTTAGCCAAACGGAAAGGCGTGAGGAATATATAACGGAGCATATTGGGTTTAAGAGACATATGCTAATATTTATAAAATATATAATCATCAAAGACATACCGAATACCAAGAGAGGTCTACACAACATTCTGTAATAACCTATATGGAACAGGATCCAAACATGAAAAGATATATGTATCAATGAAAGAGATTCTGTACACCTAGAACAAACACAACATTGCAATTAAGTTTGCTCGGAGAAAAATGAAAATTAAACTAAGAATACCAACAGCAAATAAGTAGACATAGTTTTGGGGGGTTTGTCCTGGCCCATTCCACTCTACTTTACAACCTACAAACAGGACTTCCAGGAAGGCTCTTTTCCCTTAGTAACCAGAGCTGGGAATATAGAAATGCTGCCTCCTTGTGGCCGTTTCCTGCAACAGCAGCTTTAAACCCAGAGCTAATGGTCATGTAATAGTCACAATTACTACAGGGTTCTAAATGACACCTGCCCTCAAAAAACGTACTGGTGCAGGTAATGGCCACAGGAATTCAGAACATTGCAAATTTTTCAAGGAAACAATTTGAAGAGGTAAGTTTCTCTGTTTTACTTTAAAAAAAAGTACGTAGATACAAGCTCAATATCGGGAATTATTAGATGCATGCAAATCCAAACTACAAAAAGGGATCACCACCCAACACTCAAAATGTCATCTGTAAAAAGTCTACAAACAATAAACGCTGAAGGGTTTTTTTATAGAACTGTGTACCCTCAAGTTGCTGGTGGGATGTAAACTGGTAACAGCCAGTAGTGAGATCAGAATGGAGGTGCGTTGAAAGGTAAAAATTGAACTACCATATGATCTAGTAGGCCAAATGCAGGGCCTAACCCATGAGAAGACCAGAATCCAAAAGACACAGGCTGGCAATCCTGCACTGCATCAATATTTAGCATAGCCAAGACTTGGAAGTAACCAAAATGTCCATCCACAGATGAATGTAAAAAGAAGAAGTGGTCCATGTACACAATGGAATATTCGCCATGGAAAAGAGTGAAACACTGCTCTTTGCAGCACCATAGATGAGCCTAGAGATAATCACAGAACATGAGGTAAGTCGGAAAGCAGACGACAAATATCCTGTGATATCACTCCTAGGTGTTACCTAACAACTGACACATATGAACATATTTCCACAGAGAAAGACTCCCACAGACTTAGAAAACAAACTGTGGTTATCTTAAGGGAGAAGTGGGAGGAATGGATACATTAAGATTAGGGTTACCATACGTATACAAATACATATTAAACACATGTATCAAACAGACCGACCATATACCAAGGGAGGTCTACTGAACGCTCTGTAATCATTTACACGGGGGCTTGCCTGGTGGCACCGTGGTTAAGAATCCTCCTGCCAATGCAGGGGACACAGGTTCGATCCCTGGTTCGGGAAGATCCCACATGCTGCAGAGCAACTAAGCCCGTGCACCACAACTAATGAGCCTACGCTCTGGAGCCCATGAGCCATAACTACTGAGACCAGGTGCCACAACTACTGAAGCCTGCATGCCTAGAGCCCGTGCACCGCAACAAAAGAAGCCACTACGGTGAGAAGCCCGTGCACCGCACCGGAGAGTACCCCCGCTCACCGCAACTAGAGAAAGCCCACAGGCAGCAAAGAAGATCCAACTCAGCCAAAAATAAATACATAAATAAAATAAATTTATTAAAAAAAATAATAGTAATTTACATGGGAAGAGGATCTGTACATGAATAAATATATATAATGTTCAATTGTCCCTGAT
The DNA here is from genome assembly GCF_965194825.1 of Balaenoptera physalus. NCBI lineage: Eukaryota > Metazoa > Chordata > Mammalia > Artiodactyla > Balaenopteridae > Balaenoptera > Balaenoptera physalus. The sequence goes on from NW_028124906.1 coordinate 34,814, forward strand.
TGTGTACACCTACAACAAACACTATTCTACTCATTACCCCAATGTAAAAAATTAAAACCACGAACAGCAATTAATGAGACATAAAGTTATTGGGGTTGTCTCTGGCCCATTCCATTCTCATTTACTACCTAGGAACACGACTTTCAGGAAGGCTCAGCTGCCCTAGTAACCAGATTTGGGGATGGAGAAATGCTGCCACCTTGTTTCCGGTTCCCACAAGAGCAGCTTTAAACACTGGGCTAACGGTCACTTAAGATTCACAGTAATCGTAGGGCTGTAAATGACACGTGTCCTCAAAAAATATCCTGGGGTAGGTAATGGCCAAAAAAGTTCACAACACGGAAAATTTTTCAGGAAAACGGTTTCAAGAGGTAAGTGTTACTCACACTGTTATTTTAAAAAAAGAAGAACATGGATAAAAGCTCAATATCAGGAATTATTGGTTGGATGCAAATCCAAACTACAAAAAGATTTCACCACCCAATATTCAAAATGCCATCCGTAAACAGTCTGCAAACAATGAATGCTGATGGGTTGGTGGAGAAATGCATACCCACTATGCTGTTGGTTGGACGTAAACTGGTAACAGCTAATCATGAGAACAGAATGGAGCTGCGTTTCAAAGGTAAAGAAATTGAGCTACCATACTATGCGGCCGATCCCCTAATGGGCCTATCACCTAAGAAGACCAGAATCGGAAAGACACAGACAGGCAAACATGCACTGTAGCAATATTTACAATAGCCAAGACTTTCAAGCAAACAAAATGTCCATCAATAGATAAATGGACAAAGAAGAAGTGGTGGACGTACCGAATGGAATATTAGCCTCAGAAAAAATAAATGAACAATGCCGTTTTCTGGACTACAGATGAGACTAGGAAGAATCATATTAGGTTAAGTAAGTCAAAAGGGAATGACAAATATCCTATATCATTTATACATGTTATCCTAAGATTGCTACCAATGAACATATTTCCACAGAAAAAGAAACTCACAGACTTATAAAACAAATGAATGGTTAACCAAAATGAAAGGTGGGAGGATGGACAAATTAGGATTATGGAGCTAACAAACAAATACTAATGTATGTTAAGTGTATATAAACATACAACACATAAACTGTATGAATTATATAATCACCAATATATATAAAATATATAATGACAAAACACCTACCATATACCAAGGGAGGTCTACTCAACATTCTGTAATAACATACATGGCAACAGCATCCGAAGAACAACAGACATATGTATGAATCATTGAGCAGATTCTGTACAGCCAGCCACTCACAACACTCTAATCAAATTTACTCTGATAAGAAATAGAAATTAAATTTAAAACAACAAACATATGTAAGGAGACGTAAACTTCTGGGGTCTTGTCCCAGCACATTCCACTCTAATTCATAAGCGAGGAACATGACGTCCAGGAAGACTCTGTTGCCCTAGTAACAAGAGTTGAGAACGTCATAATGCTGCCGCCTTGTGGCTGTTTCCCACAACAGCAGCTTTAAATCCAGTGCTAATGTTTGCTTAATAGTCACAAGGATTGCAGGGATGTAAATGACACCTGCCCTCAAAATATGCCCTGGGGTAAGGAATAGGCAAGAAAATTCAACACATGACAAATTCTTCAAGAAGTCAATATGAAGAGGGAAGTTGTATTCACTCTTTAAAAAAAAAGCAAAAGAAAAAAATGGACATGCGTAAAGCGCAGTATAAGGAATTATTAGTCACATGCAAATCCAACCTCCAAAAAGGTTTCAGCTCACACCAGTCAAATGACCATCAGCAAAAAGTCTACAATCTATGAATGCTGAAGGGGTCTTAGAGAACTGTGTACCTTCTAGCTGCTGGTGGGATGTAAAGTGGTAACAGCACTAAGGAAAACTGAAGAGAGCTGCTTTAAAAGGTAAAAACTGAGCTACCATATGATGCGGCAGGGCACCTTCTTTGCCTATAACCTAAGACCACCAGAAACGGAAAGATAGAGGCAGGCAAATGTGCAATGCAGGAATATTAAAATAGCCAAGACATGGAAGGAAAAAAAAGGTCCATAAACAGATGAATGAACAAAGAAGAAGTGGTATATGGACAGAATGGAATATCAACCACGAAAAAAAATAAAAGAATGGCATATGCAGCACCACAGAGGAGCCTAGAGATAATCACACAATGTGAAGTGAGTCAGAATGCGAAAGACAAATGTCCTATGCTATCACTTATGTTATCTGAAAATTCATACAAATGAACATATTTCCATAGAGAAAGGCAATCTCAGATTGAGAAGACAAACTGATGGTTAAGCCAAAGAAAAGGTGTGAGGAATGGATAAATTAGGATATTGGGGTTAACAAACATATACTAATACATATAAAATATATCATCCCCAAAGACCTACGGAATACCAAGAGTGGTCTACTCAACACTCTGTAATAACCTACATGGAAAAGGACCCAAAGATCAATAGATGTATGTATATGTGTAAATGAACAAGATTCTGTACACCTAGAACAAAAGACATTTTCAATCAAACTTGCTCTGAGAAAAACTACAACTTAAAGACACAAACAAGAATTAAGGAGGCTAAAACTTATGGGGGTTTGTCCTGGCACATTCCACTCTAATCTGCAACCTAACAGAACAACTTGCAGCAAGGTTCTGTTTCCCTAGCAAGCAGAGATGGCAACATAGAAATGCTGCCACACTAAGGCCGTTTCCTCAAACAGCAGCTTTAAATCCACTGCTAATGGTCACTAATAGTCACAAGGACTGTAGGGCTGTACATGACTCATGCCCTCAACAACTGTCCTGGGGTAGGGAATGGCCAAAAAAATCCAAACGCGGCAAATTTTTCAAGAAGGCAATTGGAAGTTGTAAGTTTAGCTCCATCTTTAAACAAATGAAAAGGACATTGATAAACGCAAAACATCAGGAATTATTAGTCGCATGCAAATCCAATCTACACCAAGGTATCACCTCTCACCAGTCAGAATGACCATCAGCAAAAAGTCAACAAACAATAGATGTTGAAGAAGTTGTGGAGAATAGTGTAACCTCTCGGTCGAAATAGGATGTAAACTGGTAGCAGCCAATAATAGGAACAGGATGGCAGTGTGTTTAAAGGTAAAAATTGAGTTACCATATGATCCGGAAGGCCCACTGTTGGGCCTGTCACCTGTGAAAGCCAGAATCAAAAAGACACAGGATGGAAAATCCTGTATTGCAGCAGTATATACCATGGCCAAGACATGGAAGCAACAAAAATGTCCATCAGCAGACGAATGGACGAAAAAGTGGTCCATGTACACAATGCAATATTAGACACAGAAAAGAATGAAACAATGCCGGTCGCAGCACCATAGATGAGGCTACAGATAATCACACAACTTGAAGTAAGTCAGAAAGCGAGAGACACATATCCTATGATATCACGTATAGGTGTTATCTAAAAATTCATAGGAAGGAACCTATTTCCACAGAGAAAGACATTGACGTGTTCAGAAAACAAGCTTGTCGTTAGCCAAACGGAAAGGTGTGAGGAATATATAACGGAGCATATTGGGTTTAAGAGACATATGCTAATATTTATAAAATATATAATCATCAAAGACATACCGAATACCAAGAGAGGTCTACACAACATTCTGTAATAACCTATATGGAACAGGATCCAAACATGAAAAGATATATGTATCAATGAAAGAGATTCTGTACACCTAGAACAAACACAACATTGCAATTAAGTTTGCTCGGAGAAAAATGAAAATTAAACTAAGAATACCAACAGCAAATAAGTAGACATAGTTTTGGGGGGTTTGTCCTGGCCCATTCCACTCTACTTTACAACCTACAAACAGGACTTCCAGGAAGGCTCTTTTCCCTTAGTAACCAGAGCTGGGAATATAGAAATGCTGCCTCCTTGTGGCCGTTTCCTGCAACAGCAGCTTTAAACCCAGAGCTAATGGTCATGTAATAGTCACAATTACTACCGGGTTCTAAATGACACCTGCCCTCAAAAAACGTACTGCTGCAGGTAATGGCCACAGGATTTCAGAACATTGCAAATTTTTCAAGGAAACAATTTGAAGAGGTAAGTTTCTCTGTTTTACTTTAAAAGAAAGTACGTAGATAGAAGCTCAATATCGGGAATTATTAGATGCATGCAAATCCAAACTACAAAAAGGGATCACCACCCAACACTCAAAATGTCATCTGTAAAAAGTCTACAAACAATAAACGCTGAAGGGTTTTTTTATAGAACTGTGTACCCTCAAGTTGCTGGTGGGATGTAAACTGGTAACAGCCAGTAGTGAGAACAGAATGGAGGTGCGTTGAAAGGTAAAAATTGAACTACCATATGATCTAGTAGGCCAAATGCAGGGCCTAACCCATGAGAAGACCAGAATCCAAAAGACACAGGCTGGCAATCCTGCACTGCATCAATATTTAGCATAGCCAAGACTTGGAAGTAACCAAAATGTCCATCCACAGATGAATGTAAAAAGAAGAAGTGGTCCATGTACACAATGGAATATTCGCCATGGAAAAGAGTGAAACACTGCTCTTTGCAGCACCATAGATGAGCCTAGAGATAATCACAGAACATGAGGTAAGTCGGAAAGCAGACGACAAATATCCTGTGATATCACTCCTAGGTGTTACCTAACAACTGACACATATGAACATATTTCCACAGAGAAAGACTCCCACAGACTTAGAAAACAAACTGTGGTTATCTTAAGGGAGAAGTGGGAGGAATGGATACATTAAGATTAGGGTTACCATACGTATACAAATACATATTAAACACATGTATCAAACAGACCGACCATATACCAAGGGAGGTCTACTGAACGCTCTGTAATCATTTACACGGGGGCTTGCCTGGTGGCACCGTGGTTAAGAATCCTCCTGCCAATGCAGGAGACACAGGTTCGATCCCTGGTTCGGGAAGATCCCACATGCTGCAGAGCAACTAAGCCCGTGCACCACAACTAATGAGCCTACGCTCTGGAGCCCATGAGCCATAACTACTGAGACCAGGTGCCACAACTACTGAAGCCTGCACGCCTAGAGCCCGTGCACCGCAACAAAAGAAGCCACTACGGTGAGAAGCCCGTGCACCGCACCGGAGAGTACCCCCGCTCACCGCAACTAGAGAAAGCCCACAGGCAGCAAAGAAGATCCAACTCAGCCAAAAATAAATACATAAATAAAATAAATTTATTAAAAAAAATAATAGTAATTTACATGGGAAGAGGATCTGTACATGAATAAATATATATAATGTTCAATTGACCCTGATTGTGTACACCTACAACAAACACTATTCTACTCATTACCCCAATGTAAAAAATTAAAACCACGAACAGCAATTAATGAGACATAAAGTTATTGGGGTTGTCTCTGGCCCATTCCATTCTCATTTACAACCTAGGAACACGACTTTCAGGAAGGCTCAGCTGCCCTAGTAACCAGATTTGGGGATGGAGAAATGCTGCCACCTTGTTTCCGGTTCCCACAAGAGCAGCTTTAAACACTGGGCTAACGGTCACTTAAGATTCACAGTAATCGTAGGGCTGTAAATGACACGTGTCCTCAAAAAATATCCTGGGGTAGGTAATGGCCAAAAAAGTTCACAACACGGAAAATTTTTCAGGAAAACGGTTTCAAGAGGTAAGTGTTACTCACACTGTTATTTTAAAAAAACAAGAACATGGATAAAAGCTCAATATCAGGAATTATTGGTTGGATGCAAATCCAAACTACAAAAAGATTTCACCACCCATTATTCAAAATGCCATCCGTAAACAGTCTGCAAACAATGAATGCTGATGGGTTGGTGGAGAAATGCATACCCACTATGCTGTTGGTTGGACGTAAACTGGTAACAGCTAATCATGAGAACAGAATGGAGCTGCGTTTCAAAGGTAAAGAAATTGAGCTACCATACAATGCGGCCGATCCCCTAATGGGCCTATCACCTAAGAAGACCAGAATCGGAAAGACACAGACAGGCAAACATGCACTGTAGCAATATTTACAATAGCCAAGACTTTCAAGCAAACAAAATGTCCATCAATAGATAAATGGACAAAGAAGAAGTGGTGGACGTACCGAATGGAATATTAGCCTCAGAAAAAATAAATGAACAATGCCGTTTTCAGGACTACAGATGAGACTAGGAAGAATCATATTAGGTTAAGTAAGTCAAAAGGGAATGACAAATATCCTATATCATTTATACATGTTATCCTAAGATTGCTACCAATGAACATATTTCCACAGAAAAAGAAACTCACAGACTTATAAAACAAATGAATGGTTAACCAAAATGAAAGGTGGGAGGATGGACAAATTAGGATTATGGAGCTAACAAACAAATACTAATGTATGTTAAGTGTATATAAACACACAACACATAAACTGTATGAATTATATAATCACCAATATATATAAAATATATAATGACAAAACACCTACCATATACCAAGGGAGGTCTACTCAACATTCTGTAATAACATACATGGCAACAGCATCCAAAGAACAACAGACATATGTATGAATCATTGAGCAGATTCTGTACAGCCAGCCAATCACAACACTCTAATCAAATTTACTCTGATAAGAAATAGAAATTAAATTTAAAAAAACAAACATAAGTAAGGAGACGTAAACTTCTGGGGTCTTGTCCCAGCACATTCCACTCTAATTCATAAGCGAGGAACATGACGTCCAGGAAGACTCTGTTGCCCTAGTAACAAGAGTTGAGAACGTCATAATGCTGCCGCCTTGTGGCTGTTTCCCACAACAGCAGCTTTAAATCCAGTGCTAATGTTTGCTTAATAGTCACAAGGATTGCAGGGATGTAAATGACACCTGCCCTCAAAATATGCCCTGGGGTAGGGAATAGGCAAGAAAATTCAACACATGACAAATTCTTCAAGAAGTCAATATGAAGAGGGAAGTTGTACTCACTCTTTAAAAAAAAAGCAAAAGAAAAAAATGGACATGCGTAAAGCGCAGTATAAGGAATTATTAGTCACATGCAAATCCAACCTCCAAAAAGGTTTCAGCTCACACCAGTCAAATGACCATCAGCAAAAAGTCTACAATCTATGAATGCTGAAGGGGTCTTAGAGAACTGTGTACCTTCTAGCTGCTGGTGGGATGTAAAGTGGTAACAGCACTAAGGAAAACTGAAGAGAGCTGCTTTAAACGGTAAAAACTGAGCTACCATATGATGCGGCAGGGCACCTTCCTTGCCTATAACCTAAGACCACCAGAAACGGAAAGACAGAGGCAGGCAAATGTGCAATGCAGGAATATTGAAATAGCCAAGACATGGAAGGAAAAAAAAGGTCCATAAACAGATGAATGAACAAAGAAGAAGTGGTATATGGACAGAATGGAATATCAACCACGAAAAAAAATAAAAGAATGGCATATGCAGCACCACAGAGGAGCCTAGAGATAATCACACAATGTGAAGTGAGTCAGAATGCGAAAGACAAATGTCCTATGCTATCACTTATGTTATCTGAAAATTCATACAAATGAACATATTTCCATAGAGAAAGGCAATCTCAGATTGAGAAGACAAACTGATGGTTAAGCCAAAGAAAAGGTGTGAGGAATGGATAAATTAGGATATTGGGGTTAACAAACATATACTAATACATATAAAATATATCATCCCCAAAGACCTATGGAATACCAAGAGTGGTCTACTCAACACTCTGTAATAACCTACATGGAAAAGGACCCAAAGATCAATAGATGTATGTATATGTGTAAATGAACAAGATTCTGTACTCCTAGAACAAAAGACATTTTCAATCAAACTTGCTCTGAGAAAAACTACAACTTAAAGACACAAACAAGAATTAAGGAGGCTAAAACTTATGGGGTTTGTCCTGGCACATTCCACTCTAATCTGCAACCTAACAGCACAACTTGCAGCAAGGTTCTGTTTCCCTAGCAAGCAGAGATGGCAACATAGAAATGCTGCCACACTAAGGCCGTTTCCTCAAACAGCAGCTTTAAATCCACTGCTAATGGTCACTAATAGTCACAAGGACTGTAGGGCTGTACATGACTCATGCCCTCAACAACTGTCCTGGGGTAGGGTATGGCCAAAAAAATCCAAACGCGGCAAATTTTTCAAGAAGGCAATTGGAAGATTTAAGTTTAGCTCCATCTTTAAACAAATGAAAAGGACATTGATAAACGCAAAACATCAGGAATTATTAGTCGCATGCAAATCCAATCTACACCAAGGTATCACCTCTCACCAGTCAGAATGACCATCAGCAAAAAGTCAACAAACAATAGATGTTGAAGAAGTTGTGGAGAATAGTGTAACCTCTCGGTCGAAGTAGGATGTAAACTGGTAGCAGCCAATAATAGGAACAGGATGGCAGTGTGTTTAAAGGTAAAAATTGAGTTACCATATGATCCGGAAGGCCCTCTGTTGGGCCTGTCACCTCTGAAAGCCAGAATCAAAAAGACACAGGATGGAAAATCCTGTATTGCAGCAGTATATACCATGGCCAAGACATGGAAGCAACAAAAATGTCCATCAGCAGACGAATGGACGAAAAAGTGGTCCATGTACACAATGCAATATTAGACACAGAAAAGAATGAAACAATGCCGGTCGCAGCACCATAGATGAGGCTACAGATAATCACACAACTTGAAGTAAGTCAGAAAGCGAGAGACACATATCCTATGATATCACGTATAGGTGTTATCTAAAAATTCATAGGAAGAAACCTATTTCCACAGAGAAAGACATTGACGTGTTCAGAAAACAAGCTTGTCGTTAGCCAAACGGAAAGGCGTGAGGAATATATAACGGAGCATATTGGGTTTAAGAGACATATGCTAATATTTATAAAATATATAATCATCAAAGACATACCGAATACCAAGAGAGGTCTACACAACATTCTGTAATAACCTATATGGAACAGGATCCAAACATGAAAAGATATATGTATCAATGAAAGAGATTCTGTACACCTAGAACAAACACAACATTGCAATTAAGTTTGCTCGGAGAAAAATGAAAATTAAACTAAGAATACCAACAGCAAATAAGTAGACATAGTTTTGGGGGGTTTGTCCTGGCCCATTCCACTCTACTTTACAACCTACAAACAGGACTTCCAGGAAGGCTCTTTTCCCTTAGTAACCAGAGCTGGGAATATAGAAATGCTGCCTCCTTGTGGCCGTTTCCTGCAACAGCAGCTTTAAACCCAGAGCTAATGGTCATGTAATAGTCACAATTACTACAGGGTTCTAAATGACACCTGCCCTCAAAAAACGTACTGGTGCAGGTAATGGCCACAGGAATTCAGAACATTGCAAATTTTTCAAGGAAACAATTTGAAGAGGTAAGTTTCTCTGTTTTACTTTAAAAAAAAGTACGTAGATACAAGCTCAATATCGGGAATTATTAGATGCATGCAAATCCAAACTACAAAAAGGGATCACCACCCAACACTCAAAATGTCATCTGTAAAAAGTCTACAAACAATAAACGCTGAAGGGTTTTTTTATAGAACTGTGTACCCTCAAGTTGCTGGTGGGATGTAAACTGGTAACAGCCAGTAGTGAGATCAGAATGGAGGTGCGTTGAAAGGTAAAAATTGAACTACCATATGATCTAGTAGGCCAAATGCAGGGCCTAACCCATGAGAAGACCAGAATCCAAAAGACACAGGCTGGCAATCCTGCACTGCATCAATATTTAGCATAGCCAAGACTTGGAAGTAACCAAAATGTCCATCCACAGATGAATGTAAAAAGAAGAAGTGGTCCATGTACACAATGGAATATTCGCCATGGAAAAGAGTGAAACACTGCTCTTTGCAGCACCATAGATGAGCCTAGAGATAATCACAGAACATGAGGTAAGTCGGAAAGCAGACGACAAATATCCTGTGATATCACTCCTAGGTGTTACCTAACAACTGACACATATGAACATATTTCCACAGAGAAAGACTCCCACAGACTTAGAAAACAAACTGTGGTTATCTTAAGGGAGAAGTGGGAGGAATGGATACATTAAGATTAGGGTTACCATACGTATACAAATACATATTAAACACATGTATCAAACAGACCGACCATATACCAAGGGAGGTCTACTGAACGCTCTGTAATCATTTACACGGGGGCTTGCCTGGTGGCACCGTGGTTAAGAATCCTCCTGCCAATGCAGGGGACACAGGTTCGATCCCTGGTTCGGGAAGATCCCACATGCTGCAGAGCAACTAAGCCCGTGCACCACAACTAATGAGCCTACGCTCTGGAGCCCATGAGCCATAACTACTGAGACCAGGTGCCACAACTACTGAAGCCTGCATGCCTAGAGCCCGTGCACCGCAACAAAAGAAGCCACTACGGTGAGAAGCCCGTGCACCGCACCGGAGAGTACCCCCGCTCACCGCAACTAGAGAAAGCCCACAGGCAGCAAAGAAGATCCAACTCAGCCAAAAATAAATACATAAATAAAATAAATTTATTAAAAAAAATAATAGTAATTTACATGGGAAGAGGATCTGTACATGAATAAATATATATAATGTTCAATTGACCCTGATTGTGTACACCTACAACAAACACTATTCTACTCATTACCCCAATGTAAAAAATTAAAACCACGAACAGCAATTAATGAGACATAAAGTTATTGGGGTTGTCTCTGGCCCATTCCATTCTCATTTACTACCTAGGAACACGACTTTCAGGAAGGCTCAGCTGCCCTAGTAACCAGATTTGGGGATGGAGAAATGCTGCCACCTTGTTTCCGGTTCCCACAAGAGCAGCTTTAAACACTGGGCTAACGGTCACTTAAGATTCACAGTAATCGTAGGGCTGTAAATGACACGTGTCCTCAAAAAATATCCTGGGGTAGGTAATGGCCAAAAAAGTTCACAACACGGAAAATTTTTCAGGAAAACGGTTTCAAGAGGTAAGTGTTACTCACACTGTTATTTTAAAAAAAGAAGAACATGGATAAAAGCTCAATATCAGGAATTATTGGTTGGATGCAAATCCAAACTACAAAAAGATTTCACCACCCAATATTCAAAATGCCATCCGTAAACAGTCTGCAAACAATGAATGCTGATGGGTTGGTGGAGAAATGCATACCCACTATGCTGTTGGTTGGACGTAAACTGGTAACAGCTAATCATGAGAACAGAATGGAGCTGCGTTTCAAAGGTAAAGAAATTGAGCTACCATACTATGCGGCCGATCCCCTAATGGGCCTATCACCTAAGAAGACCAGAATCGGAAAGACACAGACAGGCAAACATGCACTGTAGCAATATTTACAATAGCCAAGACTTTCAAGCAAACAAAATGTCCATCAATAGATAAATGGACAAAGAAGAAGTGGTGGACGTACCGAATGGAATATTAGCCTCAGAAAAAATAAATGAACAATGCCGTTTTCTGGACTACAGATGAGACTAGGAAGAATCATATTAGGTTAAGTAAGTCAAAAGGGAATGACAAATATCCTATATCATTTATACATGTTATCCTAAGATTGCTACCAATGAACATATTTCCACAGAAAAAGAAACTCACAGACTTATAAAACAAATGAATGGTTAACCAAAATGAAAGGTGGGAGGATGGACAAATTAGGATTATGGAGCTAACAAACAAATACTAATGTATGTTAAGTGTATATAAACATACAACACATAAACTGTATGAATTATATAATCACCAATATATATAAAATATATAATGACAAAACACCTACCATATACCAAGGGAGGTCTACTCAACATTCTGTAATAACATACATGGCAACAGCATCCGAAGAACAACAGACATATGTATGAATCATTGAGCAGATTCTGTACAGCCAGCCACTCACAACACTCTAATCAAATTTACTCTGATAAGAAATAGAAATTAAATTTAAAACAACAAACATATGTAAGGAGACGTAAACTTCTGGGGTCTTGTCCCAGCACATTCCACTCTAATTCATAAGCGAGGAACATGACGTCCAGGAAGACTCTGTTGCCCTAGTAACAAGAGTTGAGAACGTCATAATGCTGCCGCCTTGTGGCTGTTTCCCACAACAGCAGCTTTAAATCCAGTGCTAATGTTTGCTTAATAGTCACAAGGATTGCAGGGATGTAAATGACACCTGCCCTCAAAATATGCCCTGGGGTAAGGAATAGGCAAGAAAATTCAACACATGACAAATTCTTCAAGAAGTCAATATGAAGAGGGAAGTTGTATTCACTCTTTAAAAAAAAGCAAAAGAAAAAAATGGACATGCGTAAAGCGCAGTATAAGGAATTATTAGTCACATGCAAATCCAACCTCCAAAAAGGTTTCAGCTCACACCAGTCAAATGACCATCAGCAAAAAGTCTACAATCTATGAATGCTGAAGGGGTCTTAGAGAACTGTGTACCTTCTAGCTGCTGGTGGGATGTAAAGTGGTAACAGCACTAAGGAAAACTGAAGAGAGCTGCTTTAAAAGGTAAAAACTGAGCTACCATATGATGCGGCAGGGCACCTTCTTTGCCTATAACCTAAGACCACCAGAAACGGAAAGATAGAGGCAGGCAAATGTGCAATGCAGGAATATTAAAATAGCCAAGACATGGAAGGAAAAAAAAGGTCCATAAACAGATGAATGAACAAAGAAGAAGTGGTATATGGACAGAATGGAATATCAACCACGAAAAAAAATAAAAGAATGGCATATGCAGCACCACAGAGGAGCCTAGAGATAATCACACAATGTGAAGTGAGTCAGAATGCGAAAGACAAATGTCCTATGCTATCACTTATGTTATCTGAAAATTCATACAAATGAACATATTTCCATAGAGAAAGGCAATCTCAGATTGAGAAGACAAACTGATGGTTAAGCCAAAGAAAAGGTGTGAGGAATGGATAAATTAGGATATTGGGGTTAACAAACATATACTAATACATATAAAATATATCATCCCCAAAGACCTACGGAATACCAAGAGTGGTCTACTCAACACTCTGTAATAACCTACATGGAAAAGGACCCAAAGATCAATAGATGTATGTATATGTGTAAATGAACAAGATTCTGTACACCTAGAACAAAAGACATTTTCAATCAAACTTGCTCTGAGAAAAACTACAACTTAAAGACACAAACAAGAATTAAGGAGGCTAAAACTTATGGGGGTTTGTCCTGGCACATTCCACTCTAATCTGCAACCTAACAGAACAACTTGCAGCAAGGTTCTGTTTCCCTAGCAAGCAGAGATGGCAACATAGAAATGCTGCCACACTAAGGCCGTTTCCTCAAACAGCAGCTTTAAATCCACTGCTAATGGTCACTAATAGTCACAAGGACTGTAGGGCTGTACATGACTCATGCCCTCAACAACTGTCCTGGGGTAGGGAATGGCCAAAAAAATCCAAACGCGGCAAATTTTTCAAGAAGGCAATTGGAAGTTGTAAGTTTAGCTCCATCTTTAAACAAATGAAAAGGACATTGATAAACGCAAAACATCAGGAATTATTAGTCGCATGCAAATCCAATCTACACCAAGGTATCACCTCTCACCAGTCAGAATGACCATCAGCAAAAAGTCAACAAACAATAGATGTTGAAGAAGTTGTGGAGAATAGTGTAACCTCTCGGTCGAAATAGGATGTAAACTGGTAGCAGCCAATAATAGGAACAGGATGGCAGTGTGTTTAAAGGTAAAAATTGAGTTACCATATGATCCGGAAGGCCCACTGTTGGGCCTGTCACCTGTGAAAGCCAGAATCAAAAAGACACAGGATGGAAAATCCTGTATTGCAGCAGTATATACCATGGCCAAGACATGGAAGCAACAAAAATGTCCATCAGCAGACGAATGGACGAAAAAGTGGTCCATGTACACAATGCAATATTAGACACAGAAAAGAATGAAACAATGCCGGTCGCAGCACCATAGATGAGGCTACAGATAATCACACAACTTGAAGTAAGTCAGAAAGCGAGAGACACATATCCTATGATATCACGTATAGGTGTTATCTAAAAATTCATAGGAAGGAACCTATTTCCACAGAGAAAGACATTGACGTGTTCAGAAAACAAGCTTGTCGTTAGCCAAACGGAAAGGTGTGAGGAATATATAACGGAGCATATTGGGTTTAAGAGACATATGCTAATATTTATAAAATATATAATCATCAAAGACATACCGAATACCAAGAGAGGTCTACACAACATTCTGTAATAACCTATATGGAACAGGATCCAAACATGAAAAGATATATGTATCAATGAAAGAGATTCTGTACACCTAGAACAAACACAACATTGCAATTAAGTTTGCTCGGAGAAAAATGAAAATTAAACTAAGAATACCAACAGCAAATAAGTAGACATAGTTTTGGGGGGTTTGTCCTGGCCCATTCCACTCTACTTTACAACCTACAAACAGGACTTCCAGGAAGGCTCTTTTCCCTTAGTAACCAGAGCTGGGAATATAGAAATGCTGCCTCCTTGTGGCCGTTTCCTGCAACAGCAGCTTTAAACCCAGAGCTAATGGTCATGTAATAGTCACAATTACTACCGGGTTCTAAATGACACCTGCCCTCAAAAAACGTACTGCTGCAGGTAATGGCCACAGGATTTCAGAACATTGCAAATTTTTCAAGGAAACAATTTGAAGAGGTAAGTTTCTCTGTTTTACTTTAAAAGAAAGTACGTAGATAGAAGCTCAATATCGGGAATTATTAGATGCATGCAAATCCAAACTACAAAAAGGGATCACCACCCAACACTCAAAATGTCATCTGTAAAAAGTCTACAAACAATAAACGCTGAAGGGTTTTTTTATAGAACTGTGTACCCTCAAGTTGCTGGTGGGATGTAAACTGGTAACAGCCAGTAGTGAGAACAGAATGGAGGTGCGTTGAAAGGTAAAAATTGAACTACCATATGATCTAGTAGGCCAAATGCAGGGCCTAACCCATGAGAAGACCAGAATCCAAAAGACACAGGCTGGCAATCCTGCACTGCATCAATATTTAGCATAGCCAAGACTTGGAAGTAACCAAAATGTCCATCCACAGATGAATGTAAAAAGAAGAAGTGGTCCATGTACACAATGGAATATTCGCCATGGAAAAGAGTGAAACACTGCTCTTTGCAGCACCATAGATGAGCCTAGAGATAATCACAGAACATGAGGTAAGTCGGAAAGCAGACGACAAATATCCTGTGATATCACTCCTAGGTGTTACCTAACAACTGACACATATGAACATATTTCCACAGAGAAAGACTCCCACAGACTTAGAAAACAAACTGTGGTTATCTTAAGGGAGAAGTGGGAGGAATGGATACATTAAGATTAGGGTTACCATACGTATACAAATACATATTAAACACATGTATCAAACAGACCGACCATATACCAAGGGAGGTCTACTGAACGCTCTGTAATCATTTACACGGGGGCTTGCCTGGTGGCACCGTGGTTAAGAATCCTCCTGCCAATGCAGGAGACACAGGTTCGATCCCTGGTTCGGGAAGATCCCACATGCTGCAGAGCAACTAAGCCCGTGCACCACAACTAATGAGCCTACGCTCTGGAGCCCATGAGCCATAACTACTGAGACCAGGTGCCACAACTACTGAAGCCTGCACGCCTAGAGCCCGTGCACCGCAACAAAAGAAGCCACTACGGTGAGAAGCCCGTGCACCGCACCGGAGAGTACCCCCGCTCACCGCAACTAGAGAAAGCCCACAGGCAGCAAAGAAGATCCAACTCAGCCAAAAATAAATACATAAATAAAATAAATTTATTAAAAAAAATAATAGTAATTTACATGGGAAGAGGATCTGTACATGAATAAATATATATAATGTTCAATTGACCCTGATTGTGTACACCTACAACAAACACTATTCTACTCATTACCCCAATGTAAAAAATTAAAACCACGAACAGCAATTAATGAGACATAAAGTTATTGGGGTTGTCTCTGGCCCATTCCATTCTCATTTACAACCTAGGAACACGACTTTCAGGAAGGCTCAGCTGCCCTAGTAACCAGATTTGGGGATGGAGAAATGCTGCCACCTTGTTTCCGGTTCCCACAAGAGCAGCTTTAAACACTGGGCTAACGGTCACTTAAGATTCACAGTAATCGTAGGGCTGTAAATGACACGTGTCCTCAAAAAATATCCTGGGGTAGGTAATGGCCAAAAAAGTTCACAACACGGAAAATTTTTCAGGAAAACGGTTTCAAGAGGTAAGTGTTACTCACACTGTTATTTTAAAAAAACAAGAACATGGATAAAAGCTCAATATCAGGAATTATTGGTTGGATGCAAATCCAAACTACAAAAAGATTTCACCACCCAATATTCAAAATGCCATCCGTAAACAGTCTGCAAACAATGAATGCTGATGGGTTGGTGGAGAAATGCATACCCACTATGCTGTTGGTTGGACGTAAACTGGTAACAGCTAATCATGAGAACAGAATGGAGCTGCGTTTCAAAGGTAAAGAAATTGAGCTACCATACAATGCGGCCGATCCCCTAATGGGCCTATCACCTAAGAAGACCAGAATCGGAAAGACACAGACAGGCAAACATGCACTGTAGCAATATTTACAATAGCCAAGACTTTCAAGCAAACAAAATGTCCATCAATAGATAAATGGACAAAGAAGAAGTGGTGGACGTACCGAATGGAATATTAGCCTCAGAAAAAATAAATGAACAATGCCGTTTTCAGGACTACAGATGAGACTAGGAAGAATCATATTAGGTTAAGTAAGTCAAAAGGGAATGACAAATATCCTATATCATTTATACATGTTATCCTAAGATTGCTACCAATGAACATATTTCCACAGAAAAAGAAACTCACAGACTTATAAAACAAATGAATGGTTAACCAAAATGAAAGGTGGGAGGATGGACAAATTAGGATTATGGAGCTAACAAACAAATACTAATGTATGTTAAGTGTACATAAACACACAACACATAAACTGTATGAATTATATAATCACCAATATATATAAAATATATAATGACAAAACACCTACCATATACCAAGGGAGGTCTACTCAACATTCTGTAATAACATACATGGCAACAGCATCCAAAGAACAACAGACATATGTATGAATCATTGACCAGATTCTGTACAGCCAGCCAATCACAACACTCTAATCAAATTTACTCTGATAAGAAATAGAAATTAAATTTAAAAAAACAAACATAAGTAAGGAGACGTAAACTTCTGGGGTCTTGTCCCAGCACATTCCACTCTAATTCATAAGCGAGGAACATGACGTCCAGGAAGACTCTGTTGCCCTAGTAACAAGAGTTGAGAACGTCATAATGCTGCCGCCTTGTGGCTGTTTCCCACAACAGCAGCTTTAAATCCAGTGCTAATGTTTGCTTAATAGTCACAAGGATTGCAGGGATGTAAATGACACCTGCCCTCAAAATATGCCCTGGGGTAGGGAATAGGCAAGAAAATTCAACACATGACAAATTCTTCAAGAAGTCAATATGAAGAGGGAAGTTGTACTCACTCTTTAAAAAAAAAGCAAAAGAAAAAAATGGACATGCGTAAAGCGCAGTATAAGGAATTATTAGTCACATGCAAATCCAACCTCCAAAAAGGTTTCAGCTCACACCAGTCAAATGACCATCAGCAAAAAGTCTACAATCTATGAATGCTGAAGGGGTCTTAGAGAACTGTGTACCTTCTAGCTGCTGGTGGGATGTAAAGTGGTAACAGCACTAAGGAAAACTGAAGAGAGCTGCTTTAAACGGTAAAAACTGAGCTACCATATGATGCGGCAGGGCACCTTCCTTGCCTATAACCTAAGACCACCAGAAACGGAAAGACAGAGGCAGGCAAATGTGCAATGCAGGAATATTGAAATAGCCAAGACATGGAAGGAAAAAAAAGGTCCATAAACAGATGAATGAACAAAGAAGAAGTGGTATATGGACAGAATGGAATATCAACCACGAAAAAAAATAAAAGAATGGCATATGCAGCACCACAGAGGAGCCTAGAGATAATCACACAATGTGAAGTGAGTCAGAATGCGAAAGACAAATGTCCTATGCTATCACTTATGTTATCTGAAAATTCATACAAATGAACATATTTCCATAGAGAAAGGCAATCTCAGATTGAGAAGACAAACTGATGGTTAAGCCAAAGAAAAGGTGTGAGGAATGGATAAATTAGGATATTGGGGTTAACAAACATATACTAATACATATAAAATATATCATCCCCAAAGACCTATGGAATACCAAGAGTGGTCTACTCAACACTCTGTAATAACCTACATGGAAAAGGACCCAAAGATCAATAGATGTATGTATATGTGTAAATGAACAAGATTCTGTACTCCTAGAACAAAAGACATTTTCAATCAAACTTGCTCTGAGAAAAACTACAACTTAAAGACACAAACAAGAATTAAGGAGGCTAAAACTTATGGGGTTTGTCCTGGCACATTCCACTCTAATCTGCAACCTAACAGCACAACTTGCAGCAAGGTTCTGTTTCCCTAGCAAGCAGAGATGGCAACATAGAAATGCTGCCACACTAAGGCCGTTTCCTCAAACAGCAGCTTTAAATCCACTGCTAATGGTCACTAATAGTCACAAGGACTGTAGGGCTGTACATGACTCATGCCCTCAACAACTGTCCTGGGGTAGGGTATGGCCAAAAAAATCCAAACGCGGCAAATTTTTCAAGAAGGCAATTGGAAGATTTAAGTTTAGCTCCATCTTTAAACAAATGAAAAGGACATTGATAAACGCAAAACATCAGGAATTATTAGTCGCATGCAAATCCAATCTACACCAAGGTATCACCTCTCACCAGTCAGAATGACCATCAGCAAAAAGTCAACAAACAATAGATGTTGAAGAAGTTGTGGAGAATAGTGTAACCTCTCGGTCGAAGTAGGATGTAAACTGGTAGCAGCCAATAATAGGAACAGGATGGCAGTGTGTTTAAAGGTAAAAATTGAGTTACCATATGATCCGGAAGGCCCACTGTTGGGCCTGTCACCTGTGAAAGCCAGAATCAAAAAGACACAGGATGGAAAATCCTGTATTGCAGCAGTATATACCATGGCCAAGACATGGAAGCAACAAAAATGTCCATCAGCAGACGAATGGACGAAAAAGTGGTCCATGTACACAATGCAATATTAGACACAGAAAAGAATGAAACAATGCCAGTCGCAGCACCATAGATGAGGCTACAGATAATCACACAACTTGAAGTAAGTCAGAAAGCGAGAGACACATATCCTATGATATCACGTATAGGTGTTATCTAAAAATTCATAGGAAGGAACCTATTTCCACAGAGAAAGACATTGACATGTTCAGAAAACAAGCTTGTGGTTAGCCAAACGGAAAGGTGTGAGGAATATATAACGGAGCATATTGGGTTTAAGAGACATATGCTAATATTTATAAAATATATAATCATCAAAGACATACCGAATACCAAGAGAGGTCTACACAACATTCTGTAATAACCTATATGGAACAGGATCCAAACATGAAAAGATATATGTATCAATGAAAGAGATTCTGTACACCTAGAACAAACACAACATTGCAATTAAGTTTGCTCGGAGAAAAATGAAAATTAAACTAAGAATACCAACAGCAAATAAGTAGACATAGTTTTGGGGGGTTTGTCCTGGCCCATTCCACTCTACTTTACAACCTACAAACAGGACTTCCAGGAAGGCTCTTTTCCCTTAGTAACCAGAGCTGGGAATATAGAAATGCTGCCTCCTTGTGGCCGTTTCCTGCAACAGCAGCTTTAAACCCAGAGCTAATGGTCATGTAATAGTCACAATTACTACAGGGTTCTAAATGACACCTGCCCTCAAAAAACGTACTGGTGCAGGTAATGGCCACAGGAATTCAGAACATTGCAAATTTTTCAAGGAAACAATTTGAAGAGGTAAGTTTCTCTGTTTTACTTTAAAAAAAAGTACGTAGATACAAGCTCAATATCGGGAATTATTAGATGCATGCAAATCCAAACTACAAAAAGGGATCACCACCCAACACTCAAAATGTCATCTGTAAAAAGTCTACAAACAATAAACGCTGAAGGGTTTTTTATAGAACTGTGTACCCTCAAGTTGCTGGTGGGATGTAAACTGGTAACAGCCAGTAGTGAGATCAGAATGGAGGTGCGTTGAAAGGTAAAAATTGAACTACCATATGATCTAGTAGGCCAAATGCAGGGCCTAACCCATGAGAAGACCAGAATCCAAAAGACACAGGCTGGCAATCCTGCACTGCATCAATATTTAGCATAGCCAAGACTTGGAAGTAACCAAAATGTCCATCCACAGATGAATGTAAAAAGAAGAAGTGGTCCATGTACACAATGGAATATTCGCCATGGAAAAGAGTGAAACACTGCTCTTTGCAGCACCATAGATGAGCCTAGAGATAATCACAGAACATGAGGTAAGTCGGAAAGCAGACGACAAATATCCTGTGATATCACTCCTAGGTGTTACCTAACAACTGACACATATGAACATATTTCCACAGAGAAAGACTCCCACAGACTTAGAAAACAAACTGTGGTTATCTTAAGGGAGAAGTGGGAGGAATGGATACATTAAGATTAGGGTTACCATACGTATACAAATACATATTAAACACATGTATCAAACAGACCGACCATATACCAAGGGAGGTCTACTGAACGCTCTGTAATCATTTACACGGGGGCTTGCCTGGTGGCACCGTGGTTAAGAATCCTCCTGCCAATGCAGGAGACACAGGTTCGATCCCTGGTTCGGGAAGATCCCACATGCTGCAGAGCAACTAAGCCCGTGCACCACAACTAATGAGCCTACGCTCTGGAGCCCATGAGCCATAACTACTGAGACCAGGTGCCACAACTACTGAAGCCTGCACGCCTAGAGCCCGTGCACCGCAACAGAAGAAGCCACTACGGTGAGAAGCCCGTGCACCGCACCGGAGAGTACCCCCGCTCACCGCAACTAGAGAAAGCCCACAGGCAGCAAAGAAGATCCAACTCAGCCAAAAATAAATACATAAATAAAATAAATTTATTAAATAAAATAATAGTAATTTACATGGGAAGAGGATCTGTACATGAATAAATATATATAATGTTCAATTGACCCTGATTGTGTACACCTACAACAAACACTATTCTACTCATTACCCCAATGTAAAAAATTAAAACCACGAACAGCAATTAATGAGACATAAAGTTATTGGGGTTGTCTCTGGCCCATTCCATTCTCATTTACAACCTAGGAACACGACTTTCAGGAAGGCTCAGCTGCCCTAGTAACCAGATTTGGGGATGGAGAAATGCTGCCACCTTGTTTCCGGTTCCCACAAGAGCAGCTTTAAACACTGGGCTAACGGTCACTTAAGATTCACAGTAATTGTAGGGCTGTAAATGACACGTGTCCTCAAAAAATATCCTGGGGTAGGTAATGGCCAAAAAAGTTCACAACACGGAAAATTTTTCAGGAAAACGGTTTCAAGAGGTAAGTGTTACTCACACTGTTATTTTAAAAAAAGAAGAACATGGATAAAAGCTCAATATCAGGAATTATTGGTTGGATGCAAATCCAAACTACAAAAAGATTTCACCACCCAATATTCAAAATGCCATCCGTAAACAGTCTGCAAACAATGAATGCTGATGGGTTGGTGGAGAAATGCATACCCACTATGCTGTTGGTTGGACGTAAACTGGTAACAGCTAATCATGAGAACAGAATGGAGCTGCGTTTCAAAGGTAAAGAAATTGAGCTACCATACAATGCGGCCGATCCCCTAATGGGCCTATCACCTAAGAAGACCAGAATCGGAAAGACACAGACAGGCAAACATGCACTGTAGCAATATTTACAATAGCCAAGACTTTCAAGCAAACAAAATGTCCATCAATAGATAAATGGACAAAGAAGAAGTGGTGGACGTACCGAATGGAATATTAGCCTCAGAAAAAATAAATGAACAATGCCGTTTTCTGGACTACAGATGAGACTAGGAAGAATCATATTAGGTTAAGTAAGTCAAAAGGGAATGACAAATATCCTATATCATTTATACATGTTATCCTAAGATTGCTACCAATGAACATATTTCCACAGAAAAAGAAACTCACAGACTTATAAAACAAATGAATGGTTAACCAAAATGAAAGGTGGGAGGATGGACAAATTAGGATTATGGAGCTAACAAACAAATACTAATGTATGTTAAGTGTATATAAACATACAACACATAAACTGTATGAATTATATAATCACCAATATATATAAAATATATAATGACAAAACACCTACCATATACCAAGGGAGGTCTACTCAACATTCTGTAATAACATACATGGCAACAGCATCCGAAGAACAACAGACATATGTATGAATCATTGAGCAGATTCTGTACAGCCAGCCAATCACAATACTCTAATCAAATTTACTCTGATAAGAAATAGAAATTAAATTTAAAACAACAAACATATGTAAGGAGACGTAAACTTCTGGGGTCTTGTCCCAGCACATTCCACTCTAATTCATAAGCGAGGAACATGACGTCCAGGAAGACTCTGTTGCCCTAGTAACAAGAGTTGAGAACGTCATAATGCTGCCGCCTTGTGGCTGTTTCCCACAACAGCAGCTTTAAATCCAGTGCTAATGTTTGCTTAATAGTCACAAGGATTGCAGGGATGTAAATGACACCTGCCCTCAAAATATGCCCTGGGGTAGGGAATAGGCAAGAAAATTCAACACATGACAAATTCTTCAAGAAGTCAATATGAAGAGGGAAGTTGTATTCACTCTTTAAAAAAAAAAGCAAAAGAAAAAAATGGACATGCGTAAAGCGCAGTATAAGGAATTATTAGTCACATGCAAATCCAACCTCCAAAAAGGTTTCAGCTCACACCAGTCAAATGACCGTCAGCAAAAAGTCTACAATCTATGAATGCTGAAGGGGTCTTAGAGAACTGTGTACCTTCTAGCTGCTGGTGGGATGTAAAGTGGTAACAGCACTAAGGAAAACTGAAGAGAGCTGCTTTAAAAGGTAAAAACTGAGCTACCATATGATGCGGCAGGGCACCTTCTTTGCCTATAACCTAAGACCACCAGAAACGGAAAGATAGAGGCAGGCAAATGTGCAATGCAGGAATATTGAAATAGCCAAGACATGGAAGGAAAAAAAAGGTCCATAAACAGATGAATGAACAAAGAAGAAGTGGTATATGGACAGAATGGAATATCAACCACGAAAAAAAATAAAAGAATGGCATATTCAGCACCACAGAGGAGCCTAGAGATAATCACACAATGTGAAGTGAGTCAGAATGCGAAAGACAAATGTCCTATGCTATCACTTATGTTATCTGAAAATTCATACAAATGAACATATTTCCATAGAGAAAGGCAATCTCAGATTGAGAAGACAAACTGATGGTTAAGCCAAAGAAAAGGTGTGAGGAATGGATAAATTAGGCTATTGGGGTTAACAAACATATACTAATACATATAAAATATATCATCCCCAAAGACCTACGGAATACCAAGAGTGGTCTACTCAACACTCTGTAATAACCTACATGGAAAAGGACCCAAAGATCAATAGATGTATGTATATGTGTAAATGAACAAGATTCTGTACACCTAGAACAAAAGACATTTTCAATCAAACTTGCTCTGAGAAAAACTACAACTTAAAGACACAAACAAGAATTAAGGAGGCTAAAACTTATGGGGGTTTGTCCTGGCACATTCCACTCTAATCTGCAACCTAACAGAACAACTTGCAGCAAGGTTCTGTTTCCCTAGCAAGCAGAGATGGCAACATAGAAATGCTGCCACACTAAGGCCGTTTCCTCAAACAGCAGCTTTAAATCCACTGCTAATGGTCACTAATAGTCACAAGGACTGTAGGGCTGTACATGACTCTTGCCCTCAACAACTGTCCTGGGGTAGGGAATGGCCAAAAAAATCCAAACGCGGCAAATTTTTCAAGAAGGCAATTGGAAGTTGTAAGTTTAGCTCCATCTTTAAACAAATGAAAAGGACATTGATAAACGCAAAACATCAGGAATTATTAGTCGCATGCAAATCCAATCTACACCAAGGTGTCACCTCTCACCAGTCAGAATGACCATCAGCAGAAAGTCAACAAACAATAGATGTTGAAGAAGTTGTGGAGAATAGTGTAACCTCTCGGTCGAAATAGGATGTAAACTGGTAGCAGCCAATAATAGGAACAGGATGGCAGTGTGTTTAAAGGTAAAAATTGAGTTACCATATGATCCGGAAGGCCCTCTGTTGGGCCTGTCACCTGTGAAAGCCAGAATCAAAAAGACACAGGATTGAAAATCCTGTATTGCAGCAGTATATACCATGGCCAAGACATGGAAGCAACAAAAATGTCCATCAGCAGACGAATGGACGAAAAAGTGGTCCACGTACACAATGCAATATTAGACACAGAAAAGAATGAAACAATGCCGGTCGCAGCACCATAGATGAGGCTACAGATAATCACACAACTTGAAGTAAGTCAGAAAGCGAGAGACACATATCCTATGATATCACGTATAGGTGTTATCTAAAAATTCATAGGAAGGAACCTATTTCCACAGAGAAAGACATTGACGTGTTCAGAAAACAAGCTTGTCGTTAGCCAAACGGAAAGGTGTGAGGAATATATAACGGAGCATATTGGGTTTAAGAGACATATGCTAATATTTATAAAATATATAATCATCAAAGACATACCGAATACCAAGAGAGGTCTACACAACATTCTGTAATAACCTATATGGAACAGGATCCAAACATGAAAAGATATATGTATCAATGAAAGAGATTCTGTACACCTAGAACAAACACAACATTGCAATTAAGTTTGCTCGGAGAAAAATGAAAATTAAACTAAGAATACCAACAGCAAATAAGTAGACATAGTTTTGGGGGGTTTGTCCTGGCCCATTCCACTCTACTTTACAACCTACAAACAGGACTTCCAGGAAGGCTCTTTTCCCTTAGTAACCAGAGCTGGGAATATAGAAATGCTGCCTCCTTGTGGCCGTTTCCTGCAACAGCAGCTTTAAACCCAGAGCTAATGGTCATGTAATAGTCACAATTACTACCGGGTTCTAAATGACACCTGCCCTCAAAAAACGTACTGCTGCAGGTAATGGCCACAGGATTTCAGAACATTGCAAATTTTTCAAGGAAACAATTTGAAGAGGTAAGTTTCTCTGTTTTACTTTAAAAGAAAGTACGTAGATAGAAGCTCAATATCGGGAATTATTAGATGCATGCAAATCCAAACTACAAAAAGGGATCACCACCCAACACTCAAAATGTCATCTGTAAAAAGTCTACAAACAATAAACGCTGAAGGGTTTTTTTATAGAACTGTGTACCCTCAAGTTGCTGGTGGGATGTAAACTGGTAACAGCCAGTAGTGAGAATAGAATGGAGGTGCGTTGAAAGGTAAAAATTGAACTACCATATGATCTAGTAGGCCAAATGCAGGGCCTAACCCATGAGAAGACCAGAATCCAAAAGACACAGGCTGGCAATCCTGCACTGCATCAATATTTAGCATAGCCAAGACTTGGAAGTAACCAAAATGTCCATCCACAGATGAATGTAAAAAGAAGAAGTGGTCCATGTACACAATGGAATATTCGCCATGGAAAAGAGTGAAACACTGCTCTTTGCAGCACCATAGATGAGCCTAGAGATAATCACAGAACATGAGGTAAGTCGGAAAGCAGACGACAAATATCCTGTGATATCACTCCTAGGTGTTACCTAACAACTGACACATATGAACATATTTCCACAGAGAAAGACTCCCACAGACTTAGAAAACAAACTGTGGTTATCTTAAGGGAGAAGTGGGAGGAATGGATACATTAAGATTAGGGTTACCATACGTATACAAATACATATTAAACACATGTATCAAACAGACCGACCATATACCAAGGGAGGTCTACTGAACGCTCTGTAATCATTTACACGGGGGCTTGCCTGGTGGCACCGTGGTTAAGAATCCTCCTGCCAATGCAGGGGACACAGGTTCGATCCCTGGTTCGGGAAGATCCCACATGCTGCAGAGCAACTAAGCCCGTGCACCGCAACTAATGAGCCTACGCTCTGGAGCCCATGAGCCATAACTACTGAGACCAGGTGCCACAACTACTGAAGCCTGCACGCCTAGAGCCCGTGCACCGCAACAAAAGAAGCCACTACGGTGAGAAGCCCGTGCACCGCACCGGAGAGTACCCTCGCTCACCGCAACTAGAGAAAGCCCACAGGCAGCAAAGAAGATCCAACTCAGCCAAAAATAAATACATAAATAAAATAAATTTATTAAAAAAAATAACAGTAATTTACATGGGAAGAGGATCTGTACATGAATAAATATATATAATGTTCAATTGACCCTGATTGTGTACACCTACAACAAACACTATTCTACTCCTTACCCCAATGTAAAAAATTAAAACCACGAACAGCAATTAATGAGACATAAAGTTATTGGGGTTGTCTCTGGCCCATTCCATTCTCATTTACAACCTAGGAACACGACTTTCAGGAAGGCTCAGCTGCCCTAGTAACCAGATTTGGGGATGGAGAAATGCTGCCACCTTGTTTCCGGTTCCCACAAGAGCAGCTTTAAACACTGGGCTAACGGTCACTTAAGATTCACAGTAATTGTAGGGCTGTAAATGACACGTGTCCTCAAAAAATATCCTGGGGTAGGTAATGGCCAAAAAAGTTCACAACACGGAAAATTTTTCAGGAAAACGGTTTCAAGAGGTAAGTGTTACTCACACTGTTATTTTAAAAAAACAAGAACATGGATAAAAGCTCAATATCAGGAATTATTGGTTGGATGCAAATCCAAACTACAAAAAGATTTCACCACCCAATATTCAAAATGCCATCCGTAAACAGTCTGCAAACAATGAATGCTGATGGGTTGGTGGAGAAATGCATACCCACTATGCTGTTGGTTGGACGTAAACTGGTAACAGCTAATCATGAGAACAGAATGGAGCTGCGTTTCAAAGGTAAAGAAATTGAGCTACCATACAATGCGGCCGATCCCCTAATGGGCCTATCACCTAAGAAGACCAGAATCGGAAAGACACAGACAGGCAAACATGCACTGTAGCAATATTTACAATAGCCAAGACTTTCAAGCAAACAAAATATCCATCAATAGATAAATGGACAAAGAAGAAGTGGTGGACGTACCGAATGGAATATTAGCCTCAGAAAAAATAAATGAACAATGCCGTTTTCAGGACTACAGATGAGACTAGGAAGAATCATATTAGGTTAAGTAAGTCAAAAGGGAATGACAAATATCCTATATCATTTATACATGTTATCCTAAGATTGCTACCAATGAACATATTTCCACAGAAAAAGAAACTCACAGACTTATAAAACAAATGAATGGTTAACCAAAATGAAAGGTGGGAGGATGGACAAATTAGGATTATGGAGCTAACAAACAAATACTAATCTATGTTAAGTGTATATAAACACACAACACATAAACTGTATGAATTATATAATCACCAATATATATAAAATATATAATGACAAAACACCTACCATATACCAAGGGAGGTCTACTCAACATTCTGTAATAACATACATGGCAACAGCATCCGAAGAACAACAGACATATGTATGAATCATTGAGCAGATTCTGTACAGCCAGCCAATCACAACACTCTAATCAAATTTACTCTGATAAGAAATAGAAATTAAATTTAAAAAAACAAACATAAGTAAGGAGACGTAAACTTCTGGGGTCTTGTCCCAGCACATTCCACTCTAATTCATAAGCGAGGAACATGACGTCCAGGAAGACTCTGTTGCCCTAGTAACAAGAGTTGAGAACGTCATAATGCTGCCGCCTTGTGGCTGTTTCCCACAACAGCAGCTTTAAATCCAGTGCTAATGTTTGCTTAATAGTCACAAGGATTGCAGGGATGTAAATGACACCTGCCCTCAAAATATGCCCTGGGGTAGGGAATAGGCAAGAAAATTCAACACATGACAAATTCTTCAAGAAGTCAATATGAAGAGGGAAGTTGTACTCACTCTTTAAAAAAAAAGCAAAAGAAAAAAATGGACATGCGTAAAGCGCAGTATAAGGAATTATTAGTCACATGCAAATCCAACCTCCAAAAAGGTTTCAGCTCACACCAGTCAAATGACCATCAGCAAAAAGTCTACAATCTATGAATGCTGAAGGGGTCTTAGAGAACTGTGTACCTTCTAGCTGCTGGTGGGATGTAAAGTGGTAACAGCACTAAGGAAAACTGAAGAGAGCTGCTTTAAAAGGTAAAAACTGAGCTACCATATGATGCGGCAGGGCACCTTCTTTGCCTATAACCTAAGACCACCAGAAACGGAAAGACAGAGGCAGGCAAATGTGCAATGCAGGAATATTGAAATAGCCAAGACATGGAAGGAAAAAAAAGGTCCATAAACAGATGAATGAACAAAGAAGAAGTGGTATATGGACAGAATGGAATATCAACCACGAAAAAAAATAAAAGAATGGCATATGCAGCACCACAGAGGAGCCTAGAGATAATCACACAATGTGAAGTGAGTCAGAATGCGAAAGACAAATGTCCTATGCTATCACTTATGTTATCTGAAAATTCATACAAATGAACATATTTCCATAGAGAAAGGCAATCTCAGATTGCGAAGACAAACTGATGGTTAAGCCAAAGAAAAGGTGTGAGGAATGGATAAATTAGGATATTGGGGTTAACAAACATATACTAATACATATAAAATATATCATCCCCAAAGACCTACGGAATACCAAGAGTGGTCTACTCAACACTCTGTAATAACCTACATGGAAAAGGACCCAAAGATCAATAGATGTATGTATATGTGTAAATGAACAAGATTCTGTACACCTAGAACAAAAGACATTTTCAATCAAACTTGCTCTGAGAAAAACTACAACTTAAAGACACAAACAAGAATTAAGGAGGCTAAAACTTATGGGGGTTTGTCCTGGCACATTCCACTCTAATCTGCAACCTAACAGAACAACTTGCAGCAAGGTTCTGTTTCCCTAGCAAGCAGAGATGGCAACATAGAAATGCTGCCACACTAAGGCCGTTTCCTCAAACAGCAGCTTTAAATCCACTGCTAATGGTCACTAATAGTCACAAGGACTGTAGGGCTGTACATGACTCTTGCCCTCAACAACTGTCCTGGGGTAGGGAATGGCCAAAAAAATCCAAACGCGGCAAATTTTTCAAAAAGGAAATTGGAAGTTGTAAGTTTAGCTCCATCTTTAAACAAATGAAAAGGACATTGATAAACGCAAAACATCAGGAATTATTAGTCGCATGCAAATCCAATCTACACCAAGGTATCACCTCTCACCAGTCAGAATGACCATCAGCAAAAAGTCAACAAACAATAGATGTTGAAGAAGTTGTGGAGAATAGTGTAACCTCTCGGTCGAAATAGGATGTAAACTGGTAGCAGCCAATAATAGGAACAGGATGGCAGTGTGTTTAAAGGTAAAAATTGAGTTACCATATGATCCGGAAGGCCCACTGTTGGGCCTGTCACCTGTGAAAGCCAGAATCAAAAAGACACAGGATGGAAAATCCTGTATTGCAGCAGTATATACCATGGCCAAGACATGGAAGCAACAAAAATGTCCATCAGCAGACGAATGGACGAAAAAGTGGTCCATGTACACAATGCAATATTAGACACAGAAAAGAATGAAACAATGCCGGTCGCAGCACCATAGATGAGGCTACAGATAATCACACAACTTGAAGTAAGTCAGAAAGCGAGAGACACATATCCTATGATATCACGT
Organism: Balaenoptera physalus; assembly: GCF_965194825.1. NCBI lineage: Eukaryota > Metazoa > Chordata > Mammalia > Artiodactyla > Balaenopteridae > Balaenoptera > Balaenoptera physalus. The sequence goes on from NW_028124906.1 coordinate 64,812, forward strand.
ATAGGTGTTATCTAAAAATTCATAGGAAGGAACCTATTTCCACAGAGAAAGACATTGACGTGTTCAGAAAACAAGCTTGTCGTTAGCCAAACGGAAAGGTGTGAGGAATATATAACGGAGCATATTGGGTTTAAGAGACATATGCTAATATTTATAAAATATATAATCATCAAAGACATACCGAATACCAAGAGAGGTCTACACAACATTCTGTAATAACCTATATGGAACAGGATCCAAACATGAAAAGATATATGTATCAATGAAAGAGATTCTGTACACCTAGAACAAACACAACATTGCAATTAAGTTTGCTCGGAGAAAAATGAAAATTAAACTAAGAATACCAACAGCAAATAAGTAGACATAGTTTTGGGGGGTTTGTCCTGGCCCATTCCACTCTACTTTACAACCTACAAACAGGACTTCCAGGAAGGCTCTTTTCCCTTAGTAACCAGAGCTGGGAATATAGAAATGCTGCCTCCTTGTGGCCGTTTCCTGCAACAGCAGCTTTAAACCCAGAGCTAATGGTCATGTAATAGTCACAATTACTACCGGGTTCTAAATGACACCTGCCCTCAAAAAACGTACTGCTGCAGGTAATGGCCACAGGATTTCCGAACATTGCAAATTTTTCAAGGAAACAATTTGAAGAGGTAAGTTTCTCTGTTTTACTTTAAAAGAAAGTACGTAGATAGAAGCTCAATATCGGGAATTATTAGATGCATGCAAATCCAAACTACAAAAAGGGATCACCACCCAACACTCAAAATGTCATCTGTAAAAAGTCTACAAACAATAAACGCTGAAGGGTTTTTTTATAGAACTGTGTACCCTCAAGTTGCTGGTGGGATGTAAACTGGTAACAGCCAGTAGTGAGAATAGAATGGAGGTGCGTTGAAAGGTAAAAATTGAACTACCATATGATCTAGTAGGCCAAATGCAGGGCCTAACCCATGAGAAGACCAGAATCCAAAAGACACAGGCTGGCAATCCTGCACTGCATCAATATTTAGCATAGCCAAGACTTGGAAGTAACCAAAATGTCCATCCACAGATGAATGTAAAAAGAAGAAGTGGTCCATGTACACAATGGAATATTCGCCATGGAAAAGAGTGAAACACTGCTCTTTGCAGCACCATAGATGAGCCTAGAGATAATCACAGAACATGAGGTAAGTCGGAAAGCAGACGACAAATATCCTGTGATATCACTCCTAGGTGTTACCTAACAACTGACACATATGAACATATTTCCACAGAGAAAGACTCCCACAGACTTAGAAAACAAACTGTGGTTATCTTAAGGGAGAAGTGGGAGGAATGGATACATTAAGATTAGGGTTACCATACGTATACAAATACATATTAAACACATGTATCAAACAGACCGACCATATACCAAGGGAGGTCTACTGAACGCTCTGTAATCATTTACACGGGGGCTTGCCTGGTGGCACCGTGGTTAAGAATCCTCCTGCCAATGCAGGGGACACAGGTTCGATCCCTGGTTCGGGAAGATCCCACATGCTGCAGAGCAACTAAGCCCGTGCACCACAACTAATGAGCCTACACTCTGGAGCCCATGAGCCATAACTACTGAGACCAGGTGCCACAACTACTGAAGCCTGCACGCCTAGAGCCCGTGCACCGCAACAAAAGAAGCCACTACGGTGAGAAGCCCGTGCACCGCACCGGAGAGTACCCCCGCTCACCGCAACTAGAGAAAGCCCACAGGCAGCAAAGAAGATCCAACTCAGCCAAAAATAAATACATAAATAAAATAAATTTATTAAAAAAAATAATAGTAATTTACATGGGAAGAGGATCTGTACATGAATAAATATATATAATGTTCAATTGACCCTGATTGTGTACACCTACAACAAAAACTATTCTACTCATTACCCCAATGTAAAAAATTAAAACCACGAACAGCAATTAATGAGACATAAAGTTATTGGGGTTGTCTCTGGCCCATTCCATTCTCATTTACAACCTAGGAACACGACTTTCAGGAAGGCTCAGCTGCCCTAGTAACCAGATTTGGGGATGGAGAAATGCTGCCACCTTGTTTCCGGTTCCCACAAGAGCAGCTTTAAACACTGGGCTAACGGTCACTTAAGATTCACAGTAATTGTAGGGCTGTAAATGACACGTGTCCTCAAAAAATATCCTGGGGTAGGTAATGGCCAAAAAAGTTCACAACACGGAAAATTTTTCAGGAAAACGGTTTCAAGAGGTAAGTGTTACTCACACTGTTATTTTAAAAAAAGAAGAACATGGATAAAAGCTCAATATCAGGAATTATTGGTTGGATGCAAATCCAAACTACAAAAAGATTTCACCACCCAATATTCAAAATGCCATCCGTAAACAGTCTGCAAACAATGAATGCTGATGGGTTGGTGGAGAAATGCATACCCACTATGCTGTTGGTTGGACGTAAACTGGTAACTGCTAATCATGAGAACACAATGGAGCTGCGTTTCAAAGGTAAAGAAATTGAGCTACCATACAATGCGGCCGATCCCCTAATGGGCCTATCACCTAAGAAGACCAGAATCGGAAAGACACAGACAGGCAAACATGCACTGTAGCAATATTTACAATAGCCAAGACTTTCAAGCAAACAAAATGTCCATCAATAGATAAATGGACAAAGAAGAAGTGGTGGACGTACCGAATGGAATATTAGCCTCAGAAAAAATAAATGAACAATGCCGTTTTCAGGACTACAGATGAGACTAGGAAGAATCATATTAGGTTAAGTAAGTCAAAAGGGAATGACAAATATCCTATATCATTTATACATGTTATCCTAAGATTGCTACCAATGAACATATTTCCACAGAAAAAGAAACTCACAGACTTATAAAACAAATGAATGGTTAACCAAAATGAAAGGTGGGAGGATGGACAAATTAGGATTATGGAGCTAACAAACAAATACTAATCTATGTTAAGTGTATATAAACACACAACACATAAACTGTATGAATTATATAATCACCAATATATATAAAATATATAATGACAAAACACCTACCATATACCAAGGGAGGTCTACTCAACATTCTGTAATAACATACATGGCAACAGCATCCGAAGAACAACAGACATATGTATGAATCATTGAGCAGATTCTGTACAGCCAGCCAATCACAACACTCTAATCAAATTTACTCTGATAAGAAATAGAAATTAAATTTAAAAAAACAAACATAAGTAAGGAGACGTAAACTTCTGGGGTCTTGTCCCAGCACATTCCACTCTAATTCATAAGCGAGGAACATGACGTCCAGGAAGACTCTGTTGCCCTAGTAACAAGAGTTGAGAACGTCATAATGCTGCCGCCTTGTGGCTGTTTCCCACAACAGCAGCTTTAAATCCAGTGCTAATGTTTGCTTAATAGTCACAAGGATTGCAGGGATGTAAATGACACCTGCCCTCAAAATATGCCCTGGGGTAGGGAATAGGCAAGAAAATTCAACACATGACAAATTCTTCAAGAAGTCAATATGAAGAGGGAAGTTGTACTCACTCTTTTACAAAAAAAGCAAAAGAAAAAAATGGACATGCGTAAAGCGCAGTATAAGGAATTATTAGTCACATGCAAATCCAACCTCCAAAAAGGTTTCAGCTCACACCAGTCAAATGACCGTCAGCAAAAAGTCTACAATCTATGAATGCTGAAGGGGTCTTAGAGAACTGTGTACCTTCTAGCTGCTGGTGGGATGTAAAGTGGTAACAGCACTAAGGAAAACTGAAGAGAGCTGCTTTAAAAGGTAAAAACTGAGCTACCATATGATGCGGCAGGGCACCTTCTTTGCCTATAACCTAAGACCACCAGAAACGGAAAGACAGAGGCAGGCAAATGTGCAATGCAGGAATATTGAAATAGCCAAGACATGGAAGGAAAAAAAAGGTCCATAAACAGATGAATGAACAAAGAAGAAGTGGTATATGGACAGAATGGAATATCAACCACGGAAAAAAATAAAAGAATGGCATATGCAGCACCACAGAGGAGCCTAGAGATAATCACACAATGTGAAGTGAGTCAGAATGCGAAAGACAAATGTCCTATGCTATCACTTATGTTATCTGAAAATTCATACAAATGAACATATTTCCATAGAGAAAGGCAATCTCAGATTGAGAAGACAAACTGATGGTTAAGCCAAAGAAAAGGTGTGAGGAATGGATAAATTAGGATATTGGGGTTAACAAACATATACTAATACATATAAAATATATCATCCCCAAAGACCTACGGAATACCAAGAGTGGTCTACTCAACACTCTGTAATAACCTACATGGAAAAGGACCCAAAGATCAATAGATGTATGTATATGTGTAAATGAACAAGATTCTGTACACCTAGAACAAAAGACATTTTCAATCAAACTTGCTCTGAGAAAAACTACAACTTAAAGACACAAACAAGAATTAAGGAGGCTAAAACTTATGGGGGTTTGTCCTGGCACATTCCACTCTAATCTGCAACCTAACAGCACAACTTGCAGCAAGGTTCTGTTTCCCTAGCAAGCAGAGATGGCAACATAGAAATGCTGCCACACTAAGGCCGTTTCCTCAAACAGCAGCTTTAAATCCACTGCTAATGGTCACTAATAGTCACAAGGACTGTAGGGCTGTACATGACTCTTGCCCTCAACAACTGTCCTGGGGTAGGGAATGGCCAAAAAAATCCAAACGTGACAAATTTTTCAAGAAGGCAATTTGAAGTTGTAAGTTTAGCTCCATCTTTAAACAAATGAAAAGGACATTGATAAACGCAAAACATCAGGAATTATTAGTCGCATGCAAATCCAATCTACACCAAGGTATCACCTCTCACCAGTCAGAATGACCATCAGCAAAAAGTCAACAAACAATAGATGTTGAAGAAGTTGTGGAGAATAGTGTAACCTCTCGGTCGAAGTAGGATGTAAACTGGTAGCAGCCAATAATAGGAACAGGATGGCAGTGTGTTTAAAGGTAAAAATTGAGTTACCATATGATCCGGAAGGCCCACTGTTGGGCCTGTCACCTGTGAAAGCCAGAATCAAAAAGACACAGGATGGAAAATCCTGTATTGCAGCAGTATATACCATGGCCAAGACATGGAAGCAACAAAAATGTCCATCAGCAGACGAATGGACGAAAAAGTGGTCCATGTACACAATGCAATATTAGACACAGAAAAGAATGAAACAATGCCGGTCGCAGCACCATAGATGAGGCTACAGATAATCACACAACTTGAAGTAAGTCAGAAAGCGAGAGACACATATCCTATGATATCACGTATAGGTGTTATCTAAAAATTCATAGGAAGGAACCTATTTCCACAGAGAAAGACATTGACGTGTTCAGAAAACAAGCTTGTCGTTAGCCAAACGGAAAGGTGTGAGGAATATATAACGGAGCATATTGGGTTTAAGAGACATATGCTAAAATTTATAAAATATATAATCATCAAAGACATACCGAATACCAAGAGAGGTCTACACAACATTCTGTAATAACCTATATGGAACAGGATCCAAACATGAAAAGATATATGTATCAATGAAAGAGATTCTGTACACCTAGAACAAACACAACATTGCAATTAAGTTTGCTCGGAGAAAAATGAAAATTAAACTAAGAATACCAACAGCAAATAAGTAGACATAGTTTTGGGGGGTTTGTCCTGGCCCATTCCACTCTACTTTACAACCTACAAACAGGACTTCCAGGAAGGCTCTTTTCCCTTAGTAACCAGAGCTGGGAATATAGAAATGCTGCCTCCTTGTGGCCGTTTCCTGCAACAGCAGCTTTAAACCCAGAGCTAATGGTCATGTAATAGTCACAATTACTACCGGGTTCTAAATGACACCTGCCCTCAAAAAACGTACTGGTGCAGGTAATGGCCACAGGAATTCAGAACATTGCAAATTTTTCAAGGAAACAATTTGAAGAGGTAAGTTTCTCTGTTTTACTTTAAAAGAAAGTACGTAGATAGAAGCTCAATATCGGGAATTATTAGATGCATGCAAATCCAAACTACAAAAAGGGATCACCACCCAACACTCAAAATGTCATCTGTAAAAAGTCTACAAACAATAAACGCTGAAGGGTTTTTTTATAGAACTGTGTACCCTCAAGTTGCTGGTGGGATGTAAACTGGTAACAGCCAGTAGTGAGAATAGAATGGAGGTGCGTTGAAAGGTAAAAATTGAACTACCATATGATCTAGTAGGCCAAATGCAGGGCCTAACCCATGAGAAGACCAGAATCCAAAAGACACAGGCTGGCAATCCTGCACTGCATCAATATTTAGCATAGCCAAGACTTGGAAGTAACCAAAATGTCCATCCACAGATGAATGTAAAAAGAAGAAGTGGTCCATGTACACAATGGAATATTCGCCATGGAAAAGAGTGAAACACTGCTCTTTGCAGCACCATAGATGAGCCTAGAGATAATCACAGAACATGAGGTAAGTCGGAAAGCAGACGACAAATATCCTGTGATATCACTCCTAGGTGTTACCTAACAACTGACACATATGAACATATTTCCACAGAGAAAGACTCCCACAGACTTAGAAAACAAACTGTGGTTATCTTAAGGGAGAAGTGGGAGGAATGGATACATTAAGATTAGGGTTACCATACGTATACAAATACATATTAAACACATGTATCAAACAGACCGACCATATACCAAGGGAGGTCTACTGAACGCTCTGTAATCATTTACACGGGGGCTTGCCTGGTGGCACCGTGGTTAAGAATCCTCCTACCAATGCAGGGGACACAGGTTCGATCCCTGGTTCGGGAAGATCCCACATGCTGCAGAGCAACTAAGCCCGTGCACCACACCTAATGAGCCTACGCTCTGGAGCCCATGAGCCATAACTACTGAGACCAGGTGCCACAACTACTGAAGCCTGCACGCCTAGAGCCCGTGCACCGCAACAAAAGAAGCCACTACGGTGAGAAGCCCGTGCACCGCACCGGAGAGTACCCCCGCTCACCGCAACTAGAGAAAGCCCACAGGCAGCAAAGAAGATCCAACTCAGCCAAAAATAAATACATAAATAAAATAAATTTATTAAAAAAAATAATAGTAATTTACATGGGAAGAGGATCTGTACATGAATAAATATATATAATGTTCAATTGACCCTGATTGTGTACACCTACAACAAACACTATTCTACTCCTTACCCCAATGTAAAAAATTAAAACCACGAACAGCAATTAATGAGACATAAAGTTATTGGGGTTGTCTCTGGCCCATTCCATTCTCATTTACAACCTAGGAACACGACTTTCAGGAAGGCTCAGCTGCCCTAGTAACCAGATTTGGGGATGGAGAAATGCTGCCACCTTGTTTCCGGTTCCCACAAGAGCAGCTTTAAACACTGGGCTAACGGTCACTTAAGATTCACAGTAATTGTAGGGCTGTAAATGACACGTGTCCTCAAAAAATATCCTGGGGTAGGTAATGGCCAAAAAAGTTCACAACACGGTAAATTTTTCAGGAAAACGGTTTCAAGAGGTAAGTGTTACTCACACTGTTATTTTAAAAAAAGAAGAACATGGATAAAAGCTCAATATCAGGAATTATTGGTTGGATGCAAATCCAAACTACAAAAAGATTTCACCACCCAATATTCAAAATGCCATCCGTAAACAGTCTGCAAACAATGAATGCTGATGGGTTGGTGGAGAAATGCATACCCACTATGCTGTTGGTTGGACGTAAACTGGTAACAGCTAATCATGAGAACAGAATGGAGCTGCGTTTCAAAGGTAAAGAAATTGAGCTACCATACAATGCGGCCGATCCCCTAATGGGCCTATCACCTAAGAAGACCAGAATCGGAAAGACACAGACAGGCAAACATGCACTGTAGCAATATTTACAATAGCCAAGACTTTCAAGCAAACAAAATGTCCATCAATAGATAAATGGACAAAGAAGAAGTGGTGGACGTACCGAATGGAATATTAGCCTCAGAAAAAATAAATGAACAATGCCGTTTTCAGGACTACAGATGAGACTAGGAAGAATCATATTAGGTTAAGTAAGTCAAAAGGGAATGACAAATATCCTATATCATTTATACATGTTATCCTAAGATTGCTACCAATGAACATATTTCCACAGAAAAAGAAACTCACAGACTTATAAAACAAATGAATGGTTAACCAAAATGAAAGGTGGGAGGATGGACAAATTAGGATTATGGAGCTAACAAACAAATACTAATCTATGTTAAGTGTATATAAACACACAACACATAAACTGTATGAATTATATAATCACCAATATATATAAAATATATAATGACAAAACACCTACCATATACCAAGGGAGGTCTACTCAACATTCTGTAATAACATACATGGCAACAGCATCCGAAGAACAACAGACATATGTATGAATCATTGAGCAGATTCTGTACAGCCAGCCAATCACAACACTCTAATCAAATTTACTCTGATAAGAAATAGAAATTAAATTTAAAAAAACAAACATAAGTAAGGAGACGTAAACTTCTGGGGTCTTGTCCCAGCACATTCCACTCTAATTCATAAGCGAGGAACATGACGTCCAGGAAGACTCTGTTGCCCTAGTAACAAGAGTTGAGAACGTCATAATGCTGCCGCCTTGTGGCTGTTTCCCACAACAGCAGCTTTAAATCCAGTGTTAATGTTTGCTTAATAGTCACAAGGATTGCAGGGATGTAAATGACACCTGCCCTCAAAATATGCCCTGGGGTAGGGAATAGGCAAGAAAATTCAACACATGACAAATTCTTCAAGAAGTCAATATGAAGAGGGAAGTTGTACTCACTCTTTAAAAAAAAGCAAAAGAAAAAAATGGACATGCGTAAAGCGCAGTATAACGAATTATTAGTCACATGCAAATCCAACCTCCAAAAAGGTTTCAGCTCACACCAGTCAAATGACCATCAGCAAAAAGTCTACAATCTATGAATGCTGAAGGGGTCTTAGAGAACTGTGTACCTTCTAGCTGCTGGTGGGATGTAAAGTGGTAACAGCACTAAGGAAAACTGAAGAGAGCTGCTTTAAAAGGTAAAAACTGAGCTACCATATGATGCGGCAGGGCACCTTCTTTGCCTATAACCTAAGACCACCAGAAACGGAAAGACAGAGGCAGGCAAATGTGCAATGCAGGAATATTGAAATAGCCAAGACATGGAAGGAAAAAAAAGGTCCATAAACAGATGAATGAACAAAGAAGAAGTGGTATATGGACAGAATGAAATATCAACCACGAAAAAAAATAAAAGAATGGCATATGCAGCACCACAGAGGAGCCTAGAGATAATCACACAATGTGAAGTGAGTCAGAATGCGAAAGACAAATGTCCTATGCTATCACTTATGTTATCTGAAAATTCATACAAATGAACATATTTCCATAGAGAAAGGCAATCTCAGATTGAGAAGACAAACTGATGGTTAAGCCAAAGAAAAGGTGTGAGGAATGGATAAATTAGGATATTGGGGTTAACAAACATATACTAATACATATAAAATATATCATCCCCAAAGACCTACGGAATACCAAGAGTGGTCTACTCAACACTCTGTAATAACCTACATGGAAAAGGACCCAAAGATCAATAGATGTATGTATATGTGTAAATGAACAAGATTCTGTACACCTAGAACAAAAGACATTTTCAATCAAACTTGCTCTGAGAAAAACTACAACTTAAAGACACAAACAAGAATTAAGGAGGCTAAAACTTATGGGGGTTTGTCCTGGCACATTCCACTCTAATCTGCAACCTAACAGCACAACTTGCAGCAAGGTTCTGTTTCCCTAGCAAGCAGAGATGGCAACATAGAAATGCTGCCACACTAAGGCCGTTTCCTCAAACAGCAGCTTTAAATCCACTGCTAATGGTCACTAATAGTCACAAGGACTGTAGGGCTGTACATGACTCTTGCCCTCAACAACTGTCCTGGGGTAGGGAATGGCCAAAAAAATCCAAACGCGGCAAATTTTTCAAGAAGGCAATTGGAAGTTGTAAGTTTAGCTCCATCTTTAAACAAATGAAAAGGACATTGATAAACGCAAAACATCAGGAATTATTAGTCGCATGCAAATCCAATCTACACCAAGGTATCACCTCTCACCAGTCAGAATGACCATCAGCAAAAAGTCAACAAACAATAGATGTTGAAGAAGTTGTGGAGAATAGTGTAACCTCTCGGTCGAAATAGGATGTAAACTGGTAGCAGCCAATAATAGGAACAGGATGGCAGTGTGTTTAAAGGTAAAAATTGAGTTACCATATGATCCGGAAGGCCCACTGTTGGGCCTGTCACTTGTGAAAGCCAGAATCAAAAAGACACAGGATGGAAAATCCTGCATTGCAGCAGTATATACCATGGCCAAGACATGGAAGCAACAAAATGTCCATCAGCAGACGAATGGACGAAAAAGTGGTCCATGTACACAATGCAATATTAGACACAGAAAAGAATGAAACAATGCCGGTCGCAGCACCATAGATGAGGCTACAGATAATCACACAACTTGAAGTAAGTCAGAAAGCGAGAGACACATATCCTATGATATCACGTATAGGTGTTATCTAAAAATTCATAGGAAGGAACCTATTTCCACAGAGAAAGACATTGACGTGTTCAGAAAACAAGCTTGTCGTTAGCCAAACGGAAAGGTGTGAGGAATATATAACGGAGCATATTGGGTTTAAGAGACATATGCTAATATTTATAAAATATATAATCATCAAAGACATACCGAATACCAAGAGAGGTTTACACAACATTCTGTAATAACCTATATGGAACAGGATCCAAACATGAAAAGATATATGTATCAATGAAAGAGATTCTGTACACCTAGAACAAACACAACATTGCAATTAAGTTTGCTCGGAGAAAAATGAAAATTAAACTAAGAATACCAACAGCAAATAAGTAGACATAGTTTTGGGGGGTTTGTCCTGGCCCATTCCACTCTACTTTACAACCTACAAACAGGACTTCCAGGAAGGCTCTTTTCCCTTAGTAACCAGAGCTGGGAATATAGAAATGCTGCCTCCTTGTGGCCGTTTCCTGCAACAGCAGCTTTAAACCCAGAGCTAATGGTCATGTAATAGTCACAATTACTACCGGGTTCTAAATGACACCTGCCCTCAAAAAACGTACTGCTGCAGGTAATGGCCACAGGATTTCAGAACATTGCAAATTTTTCAAGGAAACAATTTGAAGAGGTAAGTTTCTCTGTTTTACTTTAAAAGAAAGTACGTAGATAGAAGCTCAATATCGGGAATTATTAGATGCATGCAAATCCAAACTACAAAAAGGGATCACCACCCAACACTCAAAATGTCATCTGTAAAAAGTCTACAAACAATAAACGCTGAAGGGTTTTTTTATAGAACTGTGTACCCTCAAGTTGCTGGTGGGATGTAAACTGGTAACAGCCAGTAGTGAGAATAGAATGGAGGTGCGTTGAAAGGTAAAAATTGAACTACCATATGATCTAGTAGGCCAAATGCAGGGCCTAACCCATGAGAAGACCAGAATCCAAAAGACACAGGCTGGCAATCCTGCACTGCATCAATATTTAGCATAGCCAAGACTTGGAAGTACCCAAAATGTCCATCCACAGATGAATGTAAAAAGAAGAAGTGGTGCATGTACACAATGGAATATTCGCCATGGAAAAGAGTGAAACACTGCTCTTTGCAGCACCATAGATGAGCCTAGAGATAATCACAGAACATGAGGTAAGTCGGAAAGCAGACGACAAATATCCTGTGATATCACTCCTAGGTGTTACCTAACAACTGACACATATGAACATATTTCCACAGAGAAAGACTCCCACAGACTTAGAAAACAAACTGTGGTTATCTTAAGGGAGAAGTGGGAGGAATGGATACATTAAGATTAGGGTTACCATACGTATACAAATACATATTAAACACATGTATCAAACAGACCGACCATATACCAAGGGAGGTCTACTGAACGCTCTGTAATCATTTACACGGGGGCTTGCCTGGAGGCACCGTGGTTAAGAATCCTCCTGCCAATGCAGGAGACACAGGTTCGATCCCTGGTTCGGGAAGATCCCACATGCTGCAGAGCAACTAAGCCCGTGCACCAAAACTAATGAGCCTACGCTCTGGAGCCCATGAGCCATAACTACTGAGACCAGGTGCCACAACTACTGAAGCCTGCATGCCTAGAGCCCGTGCACCGCAACAAAAGAAGCCACTACGGTGAGAAGCCCGTGCACCGCACCGGAGAGTACCCCCGCTCACCGCAACTAGAGAAAGCCCACAGGCAGCAAAGAAGATCCAACTCAGCCAAAAATAAATACATAAATAAAATAAATTTATTAAAAAAAATAATAGTAATTTACATGGGAAGAGGATCTGTACATGAATAAATATATATAATGTTCAATTGACCCTGATTGTGTACACCTACAACAAACACTATTCTACTCATTACCCCAATGTAAAAAATTAAAACCACGAACAGCAATTAATGAGACATAAAGTTATTGGGGTTGTCTCTGGCCCATTCCATTCTCATTTACAACCTAGGAACACGACTTTCAGGAAGGCTCAGCTGCCCTAGTAACCAGATTTGGGGATGGAGAAATGCTGCCACCTTGTTTCCGGTTCCCACAAGAGCAGCTTTAAACACTGGGCTAACGGTCACTTAAGATTCACAGTAATTGTAGGGCTGTAAATGACACGTGTCCTCAAAAAATATCCTGGGGTAGGTAATGGCCAAAAAAGTTCACAACACGGAAAATTTTTCAGGAAAACGGTTTCAAGAGGTAAGTGTTACTCACACTGTTATTTTAAAAAAACAAGAACATGGATAAAAGCTCAATATCAGGAATTATTGGTTGGATGCAAATCCAAACTACAAAAAGATTTCACCACCCAATATTCAAAATGCCATCCGTAAACAGTCTGCAAACAATGAATGCTGATGGGTTGGTGGAGAAATGCATACCCACTATGCTGTTGGTTGGACGTAAACTGGTAACAGCTAATCATGAGAACAGAATGGAGCTGCGTTTCAAAGGTAAAGAAATTGAGCTACCATACAATGCGGCCGATCCCCTAATGGGCCTATCACCTAAGAAGACCAGAATCGGAAAGACACAGACAGGGAAACATGCACTGTAGCAATATTTACAATAGCCAAGACTTTCAAGCAAACAAAATGTCCATCAATAGATAAATGGACAAAGAAGAAGTGGTGGACGTACCGAATGGAATATTAGCCTCAGAAAAAATAAATGAACAATGCCGTTTTCAGGACTACAGATGAGACTAGGAAGAATCATATTAGGTTAAGTAAGTCAAAAGGGAATGACAAATATCCTATATCATTTATACATGTTATCCTAAGATTGCTACCAATGAACATATTTCCACAGAAAAAGAAACTCACAGACTTATAAAACAAATGAATGGTTAACCAAAATGAAAGGTGGGAGGATGGACAAATTAGGATTATGGAGCTAACAAACAAATACTAATGTATGTTAAGTGTATATAAACATACAACACATAAACTGTATGAATTATATAATCACCAATATATATAAAATATATAATGACAAAACACCTACCATATACCAAGGGAGGTCTACTCAACATTCTGTAATAACATACATGGCAACAGCATCCGAAGAACAACAGACATATGTATGAATCATTGAGCAGATTCTGTACAGCCAGCCAATCACAACACTCTAATCAAATTTACTCTGATAAGAAATAGAAATTAAATTTAAAAAAACAAACATAAGTAAGGAGACGTAAACTTCTGGGGTCTTGTCCAGGCACATTCCACTCTAATTCATAAGCGAGGAACATGACGTCCAGGAAGACTCTGTTGCCCTAGTAACAAGAGTTGAGAACGTCATAATGCTGCCGCCTTGTGGCTGTTACCCACAACAGCAGCTTTAAATCCAGTGTTAATGTTTGCTTAATAGTCACAAGGATTGCAGGGATGTAAATGACACCTGCCCTCAAAATATGCCCTGGGGTAGGGAATAGGCAAGAAAATTCAACACATGACAAATTCTTCAAGAAGTCAATATGAAGAGGGAAGTTGTACTCACTCTTTTAAAAAAAAAGCAAAAGAAAAAAATGGACATGCGTAAAGCGCAGTATAAGGAATTATTAGTCACACGCAAATCCAACCTCCAAAAAGGTTTCAGCTCACACCAGTCAAATGACCATCAGCAAAAAGTCTACAATCTATGAATGCTGAAGGGGTCTTAGAGAACTGTGTACCTTCTAGCTGCTGGTGGGATGTAAAGTGGTAACAGCACTAAGGAAAACTGAAGAGAGCTGCTTTAAAAGGTAAAAACTGAGCTACCATATGATGCGGCAGGGCACCTTCTTTGCCTATAACCTAAGACCACCAGAAACGGAAAGACAGAGGCAGGCAAATGTGCAATGCAGGAATATTGAAATAGCCAAGACATGGAAGGGAAAAAAAGGTCCATAAACAGATGAATGAACAAAGAAGAAGTGGTATATGGACAGAATGGAATATCAACCATGAAAAAAAATAAAAGAATGGCATATGCAGCACCGCAGAGGAGCCTAGAGATAATCACACAATGTGAAGTGAGTCAGAATGCGAAAGACAAATGTCCTATGCTATCACTTATGTTATCTGAAAATTCATAAAAATGAACATATTTCCATAGAGAAAGGCAATCTCAGATTGAGAAGACAAACTGATGGTTAAGCCAAAGAAAAGGTGTGAGGAATGGATAAATTAGGATATTGGGGTTAACAAACATATACTAATACATATAAAATATATCATCCCCAAAGACCTACGGAATACCAAGAGTGGTCTACTCAACACTCTGTAATAACCTACATGGAAAAGGACCCAAAGATGAATAGATGTATGTATATGTGTAAATGAACAAGATTCTGTACACCTAGAACAAAAGACATTTTCAATCAAACTTGCTCTGAGAAAAACTACAACTTAAAGACACAAACAAGAATTAAGGAGGCTAAAACTTATGGGGGTTTGTCCTGGCACATTCCACTCTAATCTGCAACCTAACAGCACAACTTGCAGCAAGGTTCTGTTTCCCTAGCAAGCAGAGATGGCAACATAGAAATGCTGCCACACTAAGGCCGTTTCCTCAAACAGCAGCTTTAAATCCACTGCTAATGGTCACTAATAGTCACAAGGACTGTAGGGCTGTACATGACTCATGCCCTCAACAACTGTCCTGGGGTAGGGAATGGCCAAAAAAATCCAAACGCGGCAAATTTTTCAAGAAGGCAATTGGAAGTTGTAAGTTTAGCTCCATCTTTAAACAAATGAAAAGGACATTGATAAACGCAAAACATCAGGAATTATTAGTCGCATGCAAATCCAATCTACACCAAGGTATCACCTCTCACCAGTCAGAGAGACCATCAGCAAAAAGTCAACAAACAATAGATGTTGAAGAAGTTTTGGAGAATACTGTAACCTCTCGGTCGAAGTAGGATGTAAACTGGTAGCAGCCAATAGTAGGAACAGAATGGCAGTGTGTTTAAAGGTAAAAATTGAGTTACCATATGATCCGGAAGGCCCACTGTTGGGCCTGTCACCTGTGAAAGCCAGAATCAAAAAGACACAGGATGGAAAATCCTGTATTGCAGCAGTATATACCATGGCCAAGACATGGAAGCAACAAAAATGTCCATCAGCAGACGAATGGACGAAAAAGTGGTCCATGTACACAATGCAATATTAGACACAGAAAAGAATGAAACAATGCCGGTCGCAGCACCATAGATGAGGCTACAGATAATCACACAACTTGAAGTAAGTCAGAAAGCGAGAGACACATATCCTATGATATCACGTATAGGTGTTATCTAAAAATTCATAGGAAGGAACCTATTTCCACAGAGAAAGACATTGACGTGTTCAGAAAACAAGCTTGTCGTTAGCCAAACGGAAAGGTGTGAGGAATATATAACGGAGCATATTGGGTTTAAGAGACATATGCTAATATTTATAAAATATATAATCATCAAAGACATACCGAATACCAAGAGAGGTTTACACAACATTCTGTAATAACCTATATGGAACAGGATCCAAACATGAAAAGATATATGTATCAATGAAAGAGATTCTGTACACCTAGAACAAACACAACATTGCAATTAAGTTTGCTCGGAGAAAAATGAAAATTAAACTAAGAATACCAACAGCAAATAAGTAGACATAGTTTTGGGGGGTTTGTCCTGGCCCATTCCACTCTACTTTACAACCTACAAACAGGACTTCCAGGAAGGCTCTTTTCCCTTAGTAACCAGAGCTGGGAATATAGAAATGCTGCCTCCTTGTGGCCGTTTCCTGCAACAGCAGCTTTAAACCCAGAGCTAATGGTCATGTAATAGTCACAATTACTACCGGGTTCTAAATGACACCTGCCCTCAAAAAACGTACTGCTGCAGGTAATGGCCACAGGATTTCAGAACATTGCAAATTTTTCAAGGAAACAATTTGAAGAGGTAAGTTTCTCTGTTTTACTTTAAAAGAAAGTACGTAGATAGAAGCTCAATATCGGGAATTATTAGATGCATGCAAATCCAAACTACAAAAAGGGATCACCACCCAACACTCAAAATGTCATCTGTAAAAAGTCTACAAACAATAAACGCTGAAGGGTTTTTTTATAGAACTGTGTACCCTCAAGTTGCTGGTGGGATGTAAACTGGTAACAGCCAGTAGTGAGAATAGAATGGAGGTGCGTTGAAAGGTAAAAATTGAACTACCATATGATCTAGTAGGCCAAATGCAGGGCCTAACCCATGAGAAGACCAGAATCCAAAAGACACAGGCTGGCAATCCTGCACTGCATCAATATTTAGCATAGCCAAGACTTGGAAGTACCCAAAATGTCCATCCACAGATGAATGTAAAAAGAAGAAGTGGTGCATGTACACAATGGAATATTCGCCATGGAAAAGAGTGAAACACTGCTCTTTGCAGCACCATAGATGAGCCTAGAGATAATCACAGAACATGAGGTAAGTCGGAAAGCAGACGACAAATATCCTGTGATATCACTCCTAGGTGTTACCTAACAACTGACACATATGAACATATTTCCACAGAGAAAGACTCCCACAGACTTAGAAAACAAACTGTGGTTATCTTAAGGGAGAAGTGGGAGGAATGGATACATTAAGATTAGGGTTACCATACGTATACAAATACATATTAAACACATGTATCAAACAGACCGACCATATACCAAGGGAGGTCTACTGAACGCTCTGTAATCATTTACACGGGGGCTTGCCTGGAGGCACCGTGGTTAAGAATCCTCCTGCCAATGCAGGAGACACAGGTTCGATCCCTGGTTCGGGAAGATCCCACATGCTGCAGAGCAACTAAGCCCGTGCACCAAAACTAATGAGCCTACGCTCTGGAGCCCATGAGCCATAACTACTGAGACCAGGTGCCACAACTACTGAAGCCTGCATGCCTAGAGCCCGTGCACCGCAACAAAAGAAGCCACTACGGTGAGAAGCCCGTGCACCGCACCGGAGAGTACCCCCGCTCACCGCAACTAGAGAAAGCCCACAGGCAGCAAAGAAGATCCAACTCAGCCAAAAATAAATACATAAATAAAATAAATTTATTAAAAAAAATAATAGTAATTTACATGGGAAGAGGATCTGTACATGAATAAATATATATAATGTTCAATTGACCCTGATTGTGTACACCTACAACAAACACTATTCTACTCATTACCCCAATGTAAAAAATTAAAACCACGAACAGCAATTAATGAGACATAAAGTTATTGGGGTTGTCTCTGGCCCATTCCATTCTCATTTACAACCTAGGAACACGACTTTCAGGAAGGCTCAGCTGCCCTAGTAACCAGATTTGGGGATGGAGAAATGCTGCCACCTTGTTTCCGGTTCCCACAAGAGCAGCTTTAAACACTGGGCTAACGGTCACTTAAGATTCACAGTAATTGTAGGGCTGTAAATGACACGTGTCCTCAAAAAATATCCTGGGGTAGGTAATGGCCAAAAAAGTTCACAACACGGAAAATTTTTCAGGAAAACGGTTTCAAGAGGTAAGTGTTACTCACACTGTTATTTTAAAAAAACAAGAACATGGATAAAAGCTCAATATCAGGAATTATTGGTTGGATGCAAATCCAAACTACAAAAAGATTTCACCACCCAATATTCAAAATGCCATCCGTAAACAGTCTGCAAACAATGAATGCTGATGGGTTGGTGGAGAAATGCATACCCACTATGCTGTTGGTTGGACGTAAACTGGTAACAGCTAATCATGAGAACAGAATGGAGCTGCGTTTCAAAGGTAAAGAAATTGAGCTACCATACAATGCGGCCGATCCCCTAATGGGCCTATCACCTAAGAAGACCAGAATCGGAAAGACACAGACAGGGAAACATGCACTGTAGCAATATTTACAATAGCCAAGACTTTCAAGCAAACAAAATGTCCATCAATAGATAAATGGACAAAGAAGAAGTGGTGGACGTACCGAATGGAATATTAGCCTCAGAAAAAATAAATGAACAATGCCGTTTTCAGGACTACAGATGAGACTAGGAAGAATCATATTAGGTTAAGTAAGTCAAAAGGGAATGACAAATATCCTATATCATTTATACATGTTATCCTAAGATTGCTACCAATGAACATATTTCCACAGAAAAAGAAACTCACAGACTTATAAAACAAATGAATGGTTAACCAAAATGAAAGGTGGGAGGATGGACAAATTAGGATTATGGAGCTAACAAACAAATACTAATGTATGTTAAGTGTATATAAACATACAACACATAAACTGTATGAATTATATAATCACCAATATATATAAAATATATAATGACAAAACACCTACCATATACCAAGGGAGGTCTACTCAACATTCTGTAATAACATACATGGCAACAGCATCCGAAGAACAACAGACATATGTATGAATCATTGAGCAGATTCTGTACAGCCAGCCAATCACAACACTCTAATCAAATTTACTCTGATAAGAAATAGAAATTAAATTTAAAAAAACAAACATAAGTAAGGAGACGTAAACTTCTGGGGTCTTGTCCAGGCACATTCCACTCTAATTCATAAGCGAGGAACATGACGTCCAGGAAGACTCTGTTGCCCTAGTAACAAGAGTTGAGAACGTCATAATGCTGCCGCCTTGTGGCTGTTACCCACAACAGCAGCTTTAAATCCAGTGTTAATGTTTGCTTAATAGTCACAAGGATTGCAGGGATGTAAATGACACCTGCCCTCAAAATATGCCCTGGGGTAGGGAATAGGCAAGAAAATTCAACACATGACAAATTCTTCAAGAAGTCAATATGAAGAGGGAAGTTGTACTCACTCTTTTAAAAAAAAAGCAAAAGAAAAAAATGGACATGCGTAAAGCGCAGTATAAGGAATTATTAGTCACACGCAAATCCAACCTCCAAAAAGGTTTCAGCTCACACCAGTCAAATGACCATCAGCAAAAAGTCTACAATCTATGAATGCTGAAGGGGTCTTAGAGAACTGTGTACCTTCTAGCTGCTGGTGGGATGTAAAGTGGTAACAGCACTAAGGAAAACTGAAGAGAGCTGCTTTAAAAGGTAAAAACTGAGCTACCATATGATGCGGCAGGGCACCTTCTTTGCCTATAACCTAAGACCACCAGAAACGGAAAGACAGAGGCAGGCAAATGTGCAATGCAGGAATATTGAAATAGCCAAGACATGGAAGGGAAAAAAAGGTCCATAAACAGATGAATGAACAAAGAAGAAGTGGTATATGGACAGAATGGAATATCAACCATGAAAAAAAATAAAAGAATGGCATATGCAGCACCGCAGAGGAGCCTAGAGATAATCACACAATGTGAAGTGAGTCAGAATGCGAAAGACAAATGTCCTATGCTATCACTTATGTTATCTGAAAATTCATAAAAATGAACATATTTCCATAGAGAAAGGCAATCTCAGATTGAGAAGACAAACTGATGGTTAAGCCAAAGAAAAGGTGTGAGGAATGGATAAATTAGGATATTGGGGTTAACAAACATATACTAATACATATAAAATATATCATCCCCAAAGACCTACGGAATACCAAGAGTGGTCTACTCAACACTCTGTAATAACCTACATGGAAAAGGACCCAAAGATGAATAGATGTATGTATATGTGTAAATGAACAAGATTCTGTACACCTAGAACAAAAGACATTTTCAATCAAACTTGCTCTGAGAAAAACTACAACTTAAAGACACAAACAAGAATTAAGGAGGCTAAAACTTATGGGGGTTTGTCCTGGCACATTCCACTCTAATCTGCAACCTAACAGCACAACTTGCAGCAAGGTTCTGTTTCCCTAGCAAGCAGAGATGGCAACATAGAAATGCTGCCACACTAAGGCCGTTTCCTCAAACAGCAGCTTTAAATCCACTGCTAATGGTCACTAATAGTCACAAGGACTGTAGGGCTGTACATGACTCATGCCCTCAACAACTGTCCTGGGGTAGGGAATGGCCAAAAAAATCCAAACGCGGCAAATTTTTCAAGAAGGCAATTGGAAGTTGTAAGTTTAGCTCCATCTTTAAACAAATGAAAAGGACATTGATAAACGCAAAACATCAGGAATTATTAGTCGCATGCAAATCCAATCTACACCAAGGTATCACCTCTCACCAGTCAGAGAGACCATCAGCAAAAAGTCAACAAACAATAGATGTTGAAGAAGTTGTGGAGAATACTGTAACCTCTCGGTCGAAGTAGGATGTAAACTGGTAGCAGCCAATAGTAGGAACAGAATGGCAGTGTGTTTAAAGGTAAAAATTGAGTTACCATATGATCCGGAAGGCCCACTGTTGGGCCTGTCACCTGTGAAAGCCAGAATCAAAAAGACACAGGATGGAAAATCCTGTATTGCAGCAGTATATACCATGGCCAAGACATGGAAGCAACAAAAATGTCCATCAGCAGACGAATGGACGAAAAAGTGGTCCATGTACACAATGCAATATTAGACACAGAAAAGAATGAAACAATGCCGGTCGCAGCACCATAGATGAGGCTACAGATAATCACACAACTTGAAGTAAGTCAGAAAGCGAGAGACACATATCCTATGATATCACGTATAGGTGTTATCTAAAAATTCATAGGAAGGAACCTATTTCCACAGAGAAAGACATTGACGTGTTCAGAAAACAAGCTTGTCGTTAGCCAAACGGAAAGGTGTGAGGAATATATAACGGAGCATATTGGGTTTAAGAGACATATGCTAATATTTATAAAATATATAATCATCAAAGACATACCGAATACCAAGAGAGGTTTACACAACATTCTGTAATAACCTATATGGAACAGGATCCAAACATGAAAAGATATATGTATCAATGAAAGAGATTCTGTACACCTAGAACAAACACAACATTGCAATTAAGTTTGCTCGGAGAAAAATGAAAATTAAACTAAGAATACCAACAGCAAATAAGTAGACATAGTTTTGGGGGGTTTGTCCTGGCCCATTCCACTCTACTTTACAACCTACAAACAGGACTTCCAGGAAGGCTCTTTTCCCTTAGTAACCAGAGCTGGGAATATAGAAATGCTGCCTCCTTGTGGCCGTTTCCTGCAACAGCAGCTTTAAACCCAGAGCTAATGGTCATGTAATAGTCACAATTACTACCGGGTTCTAAATGACACCTGCCCTCAAAAAACGTACTGCTGCAGGTAATGGCCACAGGATTTCAGAACATTGCAAATTTTTCAAGGAAACAATTTGAAGAGGTAAGTTTCTCTGTTTTACTTTAAAAGAAAGTACGTAGATAGAAGCTCAATATCGGGAATTATTAGATGCATGCAAATCCAAACTACAAAAAGGGATCACCACCCAACACTCAAAATGTCATCTGTAAAAAGTCTACAAACAATAAACGCTGAAGGGTTTTTTTATAGAACTGTGTACCCTCAAGTTGCTGGTGGGATGTAAACTGGTAACAGCCAGTAGTGAGAATAGAATGGAGGTGCGTTGAAAGGTAAAAATTGAACTACCATATGATCTAGTAGGCCAAATGCAGGGCCTAACCCATGAGAAGACCAGAATCCAAAAGACACAGGCTGGCAATCCTGCACTGCATCAATATTTAGCATAGCCAAGACTTGGAAGTACCCAAAATGTCCATCCACAGATGAATGTAAAAAGAAGAAGTGGTGCATGTACACAATGGAATATTCGCCATGGAAAAGAGTGAAACACTGCTCTTTGCAGCACCATAGATGAGCCTAGAGATAATCACAGAACATGAGGTAAGTCGGAAAGCAGACGACAAATATCCTGTGATATCACTCCTAGGTGTTACCTAACAACTGACACATATGAACATATTTCCACAGAGAAAGACTCCCACAGACTTAGAAAACAAACTGTGGTTATCTTAAGGGAGAAGTGGGAGGAATGGATACATTAAGATTAGGGTTACCATACGTATACAAATACATATTAAACACATGTATCAAACAGACCGACCATATACCAAGGGAGGTCTACTGAACGCTCTGTAATCATTTACACGGGGGCTTGCCTGGAGGCACCGTGGTTAAGAATCCTCCTGCCAATGCAGGAGACACAGGTTCGATCCCTGGTTCGGGAAGATCCCACATGCTGCAGAGCAACTAAGCCCGTGCACCAAAACTAATGAGCCTACGCTCTGGAGCCCATGAGCCATAACTACTGAGACCAGGTGCCACAACTACTGAAGCCTGCATGCCTAGAGCCCGTGCACCGCAACAAAAGAAGCCACTACGGTGAGAAGCCCGTGCACCGCACCGGAGAGTACCCCCGCTCACCGCAACTAGAGAAAGCCCACAGGCAGCAAAGAAGATCCAACTCAGCCAAAAATAAATACATAAATAAAATAAATTTATTAAAAAAAATAATAGTAATTTACATGGGAAGAGGATCTGTACATGAATAAATATATATAATGTTCAATTGACCCTGATTGTGTACACCTACAACAAACACTATTCTACTCATTACCCCAATGTAAAAAATTAAAACCACGAACAGCAATTAATGAGACATAAAGTTATTGGGGTTGTCTCTGGCCCATTCCATTCTCATTTACAACCTAGGAACACGACTTTCAGGAAGGCTCAGCTGCCCTAGTAACCAGATTTGGGGATGGAGAAATGCTGCCACCTTGTTTCCGGTTCCCACAAGAGCAGCTTTAAACACTGGGCTAACGGTCACTTAAGATTCACAGTAATTGTAGGGCTGTAAATGACACGTGTCCTCAAAAAATATCCTGGGGTAGGTAATGGCCAAAAAAGTTCACAACACGGAAAATTTTTCAGGAAAACGGTTTCAAGAGGTAAGTGTTACTCACACTGTTATTTTAAAAAAACAAGAACATGGATAAAAGCTCAATATCAGGAATTATTGGTTGGATGCAAATCCAAACTACAAAAAGATTTCACCACCCAATATTCAAAATGCCATCCGTAAACAGTCTGCAAACAATGAATGCTGATGGGTTGGTGGAGAAATGCATACCCACTATGCTGTTGGTTGGACGTAAACTGGTAACAGCTAATCATGAGAACACAATGGAGCTGCGTTTCAAAGGTAAAGAAATTGAGCTACCATACAATGCGGCCGATCCCCTAATGGGCCTATCACCTAAGAAGACCAGAATCGGAAAGACACAGACAGGCAAACATGCACTGTAGCAATATTTACAATAGCCAAGACTTTCAAGCAAACAAAATGTCCATCAATAGATAAATGGACAAAGAAGAAGTGGTGGACGTACCGAATGGAATATTAGCCTCAGAAAAAATAAATGAACAATGCCGTTTTCTGGACTACAGATGAGACTAGGAAGAATCATATTAGGTTAAGTAAGTCAAAAGGGAATGACAAATATCCTATATCATTTATACATGTTATCCTAAGATTGCTACCAATGAACATATTTCCACAGAAAAAGAAACTCACAGACTTATAAAACAAATGAATGGTTAACCAAAATGAAAGGTGGGAGGATGGACAAATTAGGATTATGGAGCTAACAAACAAATACTAATGTATGTTAAGTGTATATAAACATACAACACATAAACTGTATGAATTATATAATCACCAATATATATAAAATATATAATGACAAAACACCTACCATATACCAAGGGAGGTCTACTCAACATTCTGTAATAACATACATGGCAACAGCATCCGAAGAACAACAGACATATGTATGAATCATTGAGCAGATTCTGTACAGCCAGCCAATCACAACACTCTAATCAAATTTACTCTGATAAGAAATAGAAATTAAATTTAAAAAAACAAACATAAGTAAGGAGACGTAAACTTCTGGGGTCTTGTCCCAGCACATTCCACTCTAATTCATAAGCGAGGAACATGACGTCCAGGAAGACTCTGTTGCCCTAGTAACAAGAGTTGAGAACGTCATAATGCTGCCGCCTTGTGGCTGTTTCCCACAACAGCAGCTTTAAATCCAGTGCTAATGTTTGCTTAATAGTCACAAGGATTGCAGGGATGTAAATGACACCTGCCCTCAAAATATGCCCTGGGGTAGGGAATAGGCAAGAAAATTCAACACATGACAAATTCTTCAAGAAGTCAATATGAAGAGGGAAGTTGTACTCACTCTTTTAAAAAAAAAGCAAAAGAAAAAAATGGACATGCGTAAAGCGCAGTATAAGGAATTATTAGTCACATGCAAATCCAACCTCCAAAAAGGTTTCAGCTCACACCAGTCAAATGACCATCAGCAAAAAGTCTACAATCTATGAATGCTGAAGGGGTCTTAGAGAACTGTGTACCTTCTAGCTGCTAGTGGGATGTAAAGTGGTAACAGCACTAAGGAAAACTGAAGAGAGCTGCTTTAAAAGGTAAAAACTGAGCTACCATATGATGCGGCAGGGCACCTTCTTTGCCTATAACCTAAGACCACCAGAAACGGAAAGACAGAGGCAGGCAAATGTGCAATGCAGGAATATTGAAATAGCCAAGACATGGAAGGAAAAAAAAGGTCCATAAACACATGAATGAACAAAGAAGAAGTGGTATATGGACAGAATGGAATATCAACCACGAAAAAAAATAAAAGAATGGCATATGCAGCACCACAGAGGAGCCTAGAGATAATCACACAATGTGAAGTGAGTCCGAATGCGAAAGACAAATGTCCTATGCTATCACTTATGTTATCTGAAAATTCATACAAATGAACATATTTCCATAGAGAAAGGCAATCTCAGATTGAGAAGACAAACTGATGGTTAAGCCAAAGAAAAGGTGTGAGGAATGGATAAATTAGGATATTGGGGTTAACAAACATATACTAATACATATAAAATATATCATCCCCAAAGACCTACGGAATACCAAGAGTGGTCTACTCAACACTCTGTAATAACCTACATGGAAAAGGACCCAAAGATCAATAGATGTATGTATATGTGTAAATGAACAAGATTCTGTACACCTAGAACAAAAGACATTTTCAATCAAACTTGCTCTGAGAAAAACTACAACTTAAAGACACAAACAAGAATTAAGGAGGCTAAAACTTATGGGGGTTTGTCCTGGCACATTCCACTCTAATCTGCAACCTAACAGCACAACTTGCAGCAAGGTTCTGTTTCCCTAGCAAGCAGAGATGGCAACATAGAAATGCTGCCACACTAAGGCCGTTTCCTCAAACAGCAGCTTTAAATCCACTGCTAATGGTCACTAATAGTCACAAGGACTGTAGGGCTGTACATGACTCATGCCCTCAACAACTGTCCTGGGGTAGGGAATGGCCAAAAAAATCCAAACGCGGCAAATTTTTCAAGAAGGCAATTGGAAGTTGTAAGTTTAGCTCCATCTTTAAACAAATGAAAAGGACATTGATAAACGCAAAACATCAGGAATTATTAGTCGCATGCAAATCCAATCTACACCAAGGTATCACCTCTCACCAGTCAGAATGACCATCAGCAAAAAGTCAACAAACAATAGATGTTGAAGAAGTTGTGGAGAATACTGTAACCTCTCGGTCGAAGTAGGATGTAAACTGGTAGCAGCCAATAGTAGGAACAGAATGGCAGTGTGTTTAAAGGTAAAAATTGAGTTACCATATGATCCGGAAGGCCCACTGTTGGGCCTGTCACCTGTGAAAGCCAGAATCAAAAAGACACAGGATGGAAAATCCTGTATTGCAGCAGTATATACCATGGCCAAGACATGGAAGCAACAAAAATGTCCATCAGCAGACGAATGGACGAAAAAGTGGTCCATGTACACAATGCAATATTAGACACAGAAAAGAATGAAACAATGCCGGTCGCAGCACCATAGATGAGGCTACAGATAATCACACAACTTGAAGTAAGTCAGAAAGCGAGAGACACATATCCTATGATATCACGTATAGGTGTTATCTAAAAATTCATAGGAAGGAACCTATTTCCACAGAGAAAGACATTGACGTGTTCAGAAAACAAGCTTGCGGTTAGCCAAACGGAAAGGTGTGAGGAATATATAACGGAGCATATTGGGTTTAAGAGACATATGCTAATATTTATAAAATATATAATCATCAAAGACATACCGAATACCAAGAGAGGTCTACACAACATTCTGTAATAACCTATATGGAACAGGATCCAAACATGAAAAGATATATGTATCAATGAAAGAGATTCTGTACACCTAGAACAAACACAACATTGCAATTAAGTTTGCTCGGAGAAAAATGAAAATTAAACTAAGAATACCAACAGCAAATAAGTAGACATAGTTTTGGGGGGTTTGTCCTGGCCCATTCCACTCTACTTTACAACCTACAAACAGGACTTCCAGGAAGGCTCTTTTCCCTTAGTAACCAGAGCTGGGAATATAGAAATGCTGCCTCCTTGTGGCCGTTTCCTGCAACAGCAGCTTTAAACCCAGAGCTAATGGTCATGTAATAGTCACAATTACTACCGGGTTCTAAATGACACCTGCCCTCAAAAAACGTACTGGTGCAGGTAATGGCCACAGGATTTCAGAACATTGCAAATTTTTCAAGGAAACAATTTGAAGAGGTAAGTTTCTCTGTTTTACTTTAAAAGAAAGTACGTAGATAGAAGCTCAATATCGGGAATTATTAGATGCATGCAAATCCAAACTACAAAAAGGGATCACCACCCAACACTCAAAATGTCATCTGTAAAAAGTCTACAAACAATAAACGCTGAAGGGTTTTTTTATAGAACTGTGTACCCTCAAGTTGCTGGTGGGATGTAAACTGGTAACAGCCAGTAGTGAGAACAGAATGGAGGTGCGTTGAAAGGTAAAAATTGAACTACCATATGATCTAGTAGGCCAAATGCAGGGCCTAACCCATGAGAAGACCAGAATCCAAAAGACACAGGCTGGCAATCCTGCACTGCATCAATATTTAGCATAGCCAAGACTTGGAAGTAACCAAAATGTCCATCCACAGATGAATGTAAAAAGAAGAAGTGGTCCATGTACACAATGGAATATTCGCCATGGAAAAGAGTGAAACACTGCTCTTTGCAGCACCATAGATGAGCCTAGAGATAATCACAGAACATGAGGTAAGTCGGAAAGCAGACGACAAATATCCTGTGATATCACTCCTAGGTGTTACCTAACAACTGACACATATGAACATATTTCCACAGAGAAAGACTCCCACAGACTTAGAAAACAAACTGTGGTTATCTTAAGGGAGAAGTGGGAGGAATGGATACATTAAGATTAGGGTTACCATACGTATACAAATACATATTAAACACATGTATCAAACAGACCGACCATATACCAAGGGAGGTCTACTGAACGCTCTGTAATCATTTACACGGGGGCTTGCCTGGTGGCACCGTGGTTAAGAATCCTCCTGCCAATGCAGGGGACACAGGTTCGATCCCTGGTTCGGGAAGATCCCACATGCTGCAGAGCAACTAAGCCCGTGCACCACAACTAATGAGCCTACGCTCTGGAGCCCATGAGCCATAACTACTGAGACCAGGTGCCACAACTACTGAAGCCTGCACGCCTAGAGCCCGTGCACCGCAACAAAAGAAGCCACTACGGTGAGAAGCCCGTGCACCGCACCGGAGAGTACCCCCGCTCACCGCAACTAGAGAAAGCCCACAGGCAGCAAAGAAGATCCAACTCAGCCAAAAATAAATACATAAATAAAATAAATTTATTAAAAAAAATAATAGTAATTTACATGGGAAGAGGATCTGTACATGAATAAATATATATAATGTTCAATTGACCCTGATTGTGTACACCTACAACAAACACTATTCTACTCCTTACCCCAATGTAAAAAATTAAAACCACGAACAGCAATTAATGAGACATAAAGTTATTGGGGTTGTCTCTGGCCCATTCCATTCTCATTTACAACCTAGGAACACGACTTTCAGGAAGGCTCAGCTGCCCTAGTAACCAGATTTGGGGATGGAGAAATGCTGCCACCTTGTTTCCGGTTCCCACAAGAGCAGCTTTAAACACTGGGCTAACGGTCACTTAAGATTCACAGTAATTGTAGGGCTGTAAATGACACGTGTCCTCAAAAAATATCCTGGGGTAGGTAATGGCCAAAAAAGTTCACAACACGGAAAATTTTTCAGGAAAACGGTTTCAAGAGGTAAGTGTTACTCACACTGTTATTTTAAAAAAACAAGAACATGGATAAAAGCTCAATATCAGGAATTATTGGTTGGATGCAAATCCAAACTACAAAAAGATTTCACGACCCAATATTCAAAATGCCATCCGTAAACAGTCTGCAAACAATGAATGCTGATGGGTTGGTGGAGAAATGCATACCCACTATGCTGTTGGTTGGACGTAAACTGGTAACAGCTAATCATGAGAACACAATGGAGCTGCGTTTCAAAGGTAAAGAAATTGAGCTACCATACAATGCGGCCGATCCCCTAATGGGCCTATCACCTAAGAAGACCAGAATCGGAAAGACACAGACAGGCAAACATGCACTGTAGCAATATTTACAATAGCCAAGACTTTCAAGCAAACAAAATGTCCATCAATAGATAAATGGACAAAGAAGAAGTGGTGGACGTACCGAATGGAATATTAGCCTCAGAAAAAATAAATGAACAATGCCGTTTTCTGGACTACAGATGAGACTAGGAAGAATCATATTAGGTTAAGTAAGTCAAAAGGGAATGACAAATATCCTATATCATTTATACATGTTATCCTAAGATTGCTACCAATGAACATATTTCCACAGAAAAAGAAACTCACAGACTTATAAAACAAATGAATGGTTAACCAAAATGAAAGGTGGGAGGATGGACAAATTAGGATTATGGAGCTAACAAACAAATACTAATGTATGTTAAGTGTATATAAACATACAACACATAAACTGTATGAATTATATAATCACCAATATATATAAAATATATAATGACAAAACACCTACCATATACCAAGGGAGGTCTACTCAACATTCTGTAATAACATACATGGCAACAGCATCCGAAGAACAACAGACATATGTATGAATCATTGAGCAGATTCTGTACAGCCAGCCAATCACAACACTCTAATCAAATTTACTCTGATAAGAAATAGAAATTAAATTTAAAAAAACAAACATAAGTAAGGAGACGTAAACTTCTGGGGTCTTGTCCCAGCACATTCCACTCTAATTCATAAGCGAGGAACATGACGTCCAGGAAGACTCTGTTGCCCTAGTAAAAGAGTTGAGAACGTCATAATGCTGCCGCCTTGTGGCTGTTTCCCACAACAGCAGCTTTAAATCCAGTGCTAATGTTTGCTTAATAGTCACAAGGATTGCAGGGATGTAAATGACACCTGCCCTCAAAATATGCCCTGGGGTAGGGAATAGGCAAGAAAATTCAACACATGACAAATTCTTCAAGAAGTCAATATGAAGAGGGAAGTTGTACTCACTCTTTTAAAAAAAAAGCAAAAGAAAAAAATGGACATGCGTAAAGCGCAGTATAAGGAATTATTAGTCACATGCAAATCCAACCTCCAAAAAGGTTTCAGCTCACACCAGTCAAATGACCATCAGCAAAAAGTCTACAATCTATGAATGCTGAAGGGGTCTTAGAGAACTGTGTACCTTCTAGCTGCTAGTGGGATGTAAAGTGGTAACAGCACTAAGGAAAACTGAAGAGAGCTGCTTTAAAAGGTAAAAACTGAGCTACCATATGATGCGGCAGGGCACCTTCTTTGCCTATAACCTAAGACCACCAGAAACGGAAAGACAGAGGCAGGCAAATGTGCAATGCAGGAATATTGAAATAGCCAAGACATGGAAGGAAAAAAAAGGTCCATAAACACATGAATGAACAAAGAAGAAGTGGTATATGGACAGAATGGAATATCAACCACGAAAAAAAATAAAAGAATGGCATATGCAGCACCACAGAGGAGCCTAGAGATAATCACACAATGTGAAGTGAGTCAGAATGCGAAAGACAAATGTCCTATGCTATCACTTATGTTATCTGAAAATTCATACAAATGAACATATTTCCATAGAGAAAGGCAATCTCAGATTGAGAAGACAAACTGATGGTTAAGCCAAAGAAAAGGTGTGAGGAATGGATAAATTAGGATATTGGGGTTAACAAACATATACTAATACATATAAAATATATCATCCCCAAAGACCTACGGAATACCAAGAGTGGTCTACTCAACACTCTGTAATAACCTACATGGAAAAGGACCCAAAGATCAATAGATGTATGTATATGTGTAAATGAACAAGATTCTGTACACCTAGAACAAAAGACATTTTCAATCAAACTTGCTCTGAGAAAAACTACAACTTAAAGACACAAACAAGAATTAAGGAGGCTAAAACTTATGGGGGTTTGTCCTGGCACATTCCACTCTAATCTGCAACCTAACAGCACAACTTGCAGCAAGGTTCTGTTTCCCTAGCAAGCAGAGATGGCAACATAGAAATGCTGCCACACTAAGGCCGTTTCCTCAAACAGCAGCTTTAAATCCACTGCTAATGGTCACTAATAGTCACAAGGACTGTAGGGCTGTACATGACTCATGCCCTCAACAACTGTCCTGGGGTAGGGAATGGCCAAAAAAATCCAAACGCGGCAAATTTTTCAAGAAGGCAATTGGAAGTTGTAAGTTTAGCTCCATCTTTAAACAAATGAAAAGGACATTGATAAACGCAAAACATCAGGAATTATTAGTCGCATGCAAATCCAATCTACACCAAGGTATCACCTCTCACCAGTCAGAATGACCATCAGCAAAAAGTCAACAAACAATAGATGTTGAAGAAGTTGTGGAGAATACTGTAACCTCTCGGTCGAAGTAGGATGTAAACTGGTAGCAGCCAATAGTAGGAACAGAATGGCAGTGTGTTTAAAGGTAAAAATTGAGTTACCATATGATCCGGAAGGCCCACTGTTGGGCCTGTCACCTGTGAAAGCCAGAATCAAAAAGACACAGGATGGAAAATCCTGTATTGCAGCAGTATATACCATGGCCAAGACATGGAAGCAACAAAAATGTCCATCAGCAGACGAATGGACGAAAAAGTGGTCCATGTACACAATGCAATATTAGACACAGAAAAGAATGAAACAATGCCGGTCGCAGCACCATAGATGAGGCTACAGATAATCACACAACTTGAAGTAAGTCAGAAAGCGAGAGACACATATCCTATGATATCACGTATAGGTGTTATCTAAAAATTCATAGGAAGGAACCTATTTCCACAGAGAAAGACATTGACGTGTTCAGAAAACAAGCTTGTCGTTAGCCAAACGGAAAGGTGTGAGGAATATATAACGGAGCATATTGGGTTTAAGAGACATATGCTAATATTTATAAAATATATAATCATCAAAGACATACCGAATACCAAGAGAGGTCTACACAACATTCTGTAATAACCTATATGGAACAGGATCCAAACATGAAAAGATATATGTATCAATGAAAGAGATTCTGTACACCTAGAACAAACACAACATTGCAATTAAGTTTGCTCGGAGAAAAATGAAAATTAAACTAAGAATACCAACAGCAAATAAGTAGACATAGTTTTGGGGGGTTTGTCCTGGCCCATTCCACTCTACTTTACAACCTACAAACAGGACTTCCAGGAAGGCTCTTTTCCCTTAGTAACCAGAGCTGGGAATATAGAAATGCTGCCTCCTTGTGGCCGTTTCCTGCAACAGCAGCTTTAAACCCAGAGCTAATGGTCATGTAATAGTCACAATTACTACCGGGTTCTAAATGACACCTGCCCTCAAAAAACGTACTGGTGCAGGTAATGGCCACAGGATTTCAGAACATTGCAAATTTTTCAAGGAAACAATTTGAAGAGGTAAGTTTCTCTGTTTTACTTTAAAAGAAAGTACGTAGATAGAAGCTCAATATCGGGAATTATTAGATGCATGCAAATCCAAACTACAAAAAGGGATCACCACCCAACACTCAAAATGTCATCTGTAAAAAGTCTACAAACAATAAACGCTGAAGGGTTTTTTTATAGAACTGTGTACCCTCAAGTTGCTGGTGGGATGTAAACTGGTAACAGCCAGTAGTGAGAACAGAATGGAGGTGCGTTGAAAGGTAAAAATTGAACTACCATATGATCTAGTAGGCCAAATGCAGGGCCTAACCCATGAGAAGACCAGAATCCAAAAGACACAGGCTGGCAATCCTGCACTGCATCAATATTTAGCATAGCCAAGACTTGGAAGTACCCAAAATGTCCATCCACAGATGAATGTAAAAAGAAGAAGTGGTGCATGTACACAATGGAATATTCGCCATGGAAAAGAGTGAAACACTGCTCTTTGCAGCACCATAGATGAGCCTAGAGATAATCACAGAACATGAGGTAAGTCGGAAAGCAGACGACAAATATCCTGTGATATCACTCCTAGGTGTTACCTAACAACTGACACATATGAACATATTTCCACAGAGAAAGACTCCCACAGACTTAGAAAACAAACTGTGGTTATCTTAAGGGAGAAGTGGGAGGAATGGATACATTAAGATTAGGGTTACCATACGTATACAAATACATATTAAACACATGTATCAAACAGACCGACCATATACCAAGGGAGGTCTACTGAACGCTCTGTAATCATTTACACGGGGGCTTGCCTGGTGGCACCGTGGTTAAGAATCCTCCTGCCAATGCAGGGGACACAGGTTCGATCCCTGGTTCGGGAAGATCCCACATGCTGCAGAGCAACTAAGCCCGTGCACCACAACTAATGAGCCTACGCTCTGGAGCCCATGAGCCATAACTACTGAGACCAGGTGCCACAACTACTGAAGCCTGCACGCCTAGAGCCCGTGCACCGCAACAAAAGAAGCCACTACGGTGAGAAGCCCGTGCACCGCACCGGAGAGTACCCCCGCTCACCGCAACTAGAGAAAGCCCACAGGCAGCAAAGAAGATCCAACTCAGCCAAAAATAAATACATAAATAAAATAAATTTATTAAAAAAAATAATAGTAATTTACATGGGAAGAGGATCTGTACATGAATAAATATATATAATGTTCAATTGACCCTGATTGTGTACACCTACAACAAACACTATTCTACTCCTTACCCCAATGTAAAAAATTAAAACCACGAACAGCAATTAATGAGACATAAAGTTATTGGGGTTGTCTCTGGCCCATTCCATTCTCATTTACAACCTAGGAACACGACTTTCAGGAAGGCTCAGCTGCCCTAGTAACCAGATTTGGGGATGGAGAAATGCTGCCACCTTGTTTCCGGTTCCCACAAGAGCAGCTTTAAACACTGGGCTAACGGTCACTTAAGATTCACAGTAATTGTAGGGCTGTAAATGACACGTGTCCTCAAAAAATATCCTGGGGTAGGTAATGGCCAAAAAAGTTCACAACACGGAAAATTTTTCAGGAAAACGGTTTCAAGAGGTAAGTGTTACTCACACTGTTATTTTAAAAAAACAAGAACATGGATAAAAGCTCAATATCAGGAATTATTGGTTGGATGCAAATCCAAACTACAAAAAGATTTCACCACCCAATATTCAAAATGCCATCCGTAAACAGTCTGCAAACAATGAATGCTGATGGGTTGGTGGAGAAATGCATACCCACTATGCTGTTGGTTGGACGTAAACTGGTAACAGCTAATCATGAGAACACAATGGAGCTGCGTTTCAAAGGTAAAGAAATTGAGCTACCATACAATGCGGCCGATCCCCTAATGGGCCTATCACCTAAGAAGACCAGAATCGGAAAGACACAGACAGGCAAACATGCACTGTAGCAATATTTACAATAGCCAAGACTTTCAAGCAAACAAAATGTCCATCAATAGATAAATGGACAAAGAAGAAGTGGTGGACGTACCGAATGGAATATTAGCCTCAGAAAAAATAAATGAACAATGCCGTTTTCTGGACTACAGATGAGACTAGGAAGAATCATATTAGGTTAAGTAAGTCAAAAGGGAATGACAAATATCCTATATCATTTATACATGTTATCCTAAGATTGCTACCAATGAACATATTTCCACAGAAAAAGAAACTCACAGACTTATAAAACAAATGAATGGTTAACCAAAATGAAAGGTGGGAGGATGGACAAATTAGGATTATGGAGCTAACAAACAAATACTAATGTATGTTAAGTGTATATAAACATACAACACATAAACTGTATGAATTATATAATCACCAATATATATAAAATATATAATGACAAAACACCTACCATATACCAAGGGAGGTCTACTCAACATTCTGTAATAACATACATGGCAACAGCATCCGAAGAACAACAGACATATGTATGAATCATTGAGCAGATTCTGTACAGCCAGCCAATCACAACACTCTAATCAAATTTACTCTGATAAGAAATAGAAATTAAATTTAAA
Source organism: Balaenoptera physalus (assembly GCF_965194825.1). NCBI lineage: Eukaryota > Metazoa > Chordata > Mammalia > Artiodactyla > Balaenopteridae > Balaenoptera > Balaenoptera physalus. Next base: position 99,901 of record NW_028124906.1, read on the forward strand.
AAAACAAACATAAGTAAGGAGACGTAAACTTCTGGGGTCTTGTCCCAGCACATTCCACTCTAATTCATAAGCGAGGAACATGACGTCCAGGAAGACTCTGTTGCCCTAGTAACAAGAGTTGAGAACGTCATAATGCTGCCGCCTTGTGGCTGTTTCCCACAACAGCAGCTTTAAATCCAGTGCTAATGTTTGCTTAATAGTCACAAGGATTGCAGGGATGTAAATGACACCTGCCCTCAAAATATGCCCTGGGGTAGGGAATAGGCAAGAAAATTCAACACATGACAAATTCTTCAAGAAGTCAATATGAAGAGGGAAGTTGTACTCACTCTTTTAAAAAAAAAGCAAAAGAAAAAAATGGACATGCGTAAAGCGCAGTATAAGGAATTATTAGTCACATGCAAATCCAACCTCCAAAAAGGTTTCAGCTCACACCAGTCAAATGACCATCAGCAAAAAGTCTACAATCTATGAATGCTGAAGGGGTCTTAGAGAACTGTGTACCTTCTAGCTGCTAGTGGGATGTAAAGTGGTAACAGCACTAAGGAAAACTGAAGAGAGCTGCTTTAAAAGGTAAAAACTGAGCTACCATATGATGCGGCAGGGCACCTTCTTTGCCTATAACCTAAGACCACCAGAAACGGAAAGACAGAGGCAGGCAAATGTGCAATGCAGGAATATTGAAATAGCCAAGACATGGAAGGAAAAAAAAGGTCCATAAACACATGAATGAACAAAGAAGAAGTGGTATATGGACAGAATGGAATATCAACCACGAAAAAAAATAAAAGAATGGCATATGCAGCACCACAGAGGAGCCTAGAGATAATCACACAATGTGAAGTGAGTCCGAATGCGAAAGACAAATGTCCTATGCTATCACTTATGTTATCTGAAAATTCATACAAATGAACATATTTCCATAGAGAAAGGCAATCTCAGATTGAGAAGACAAACTGATGGTTAAGCCAAAGAAAAGGTGTGAGGAATGGATAAATTAGGATATTGGGGTTAACAAACATATACTAATACATATAAAATATATCATCCCCAAAGACCTACGGAATACCAAGAGTGGTCTACTCAACACTCTGTAATAACCTACATGGAAAAGGACCCAAAGATCAATAGATGTATGTATATGTGTAAATGAACAAGATTCTGTACACCTAGAACAAAAGACATTTTCAATCAAACTTGCTCTGAGAAAAACTACAACTTAAAGACACAAACAAGAATTAAGGAGGCTAAAACTTATGGGGGTTTGTCCTGGCACATTCCACTCTAATCTGCAACCTAACAGCACAACTTGCAGCAAGGTTCTGTTTCCCTAGCAAGCAGAGATGGCAACATAGAAATGCTGCCACACTAAGGCCGTTTCCTCAAACAGCAGCTTTAAATCCACTGCTAATGGTCACTAATAGTCACAAGGACTGTAGGGCTGTACATGACTCATGCCCTCAACAACTGTCCTGGGGTAGGGAATGGCCAAAAAAATCCAAACGCGGCAAATTTTTCAAGAAGGCAATTGGAAGTTGTAAGTTTAGCTCCATCTTTAAACAAATGAAAAGGACATTGATAAACGCAAAACATCAGGAATTATTAGTCGCATGCAAATCCAATCTACACCAAGGTATCACCTCTCACCAGTCAGAATGACCATCAGCAAAAAGTCAACAAACAATAGATGTTGAAGAAGTTGTGGAGAATACTGTAACCTCTCGGTCGAAGTAGGATGTAAACTGGTAGCAGCCAATAGTAGGAACAGAATGGCAGTGTGTTTAAAGGTAAAAATTGAGTTACCATATGATCCGGAAGGCCCACTGTTGGGCCTGTCACCTGTGAAAGCCAGAATCAAAAAGACACAGGATGGAAAATCCTGTATTGCAGCAGTATATACCATGGCCAAGACATGGAAGCAACAAAAATGTCCATCAGCAGACGAATGGACGAAAAAGTGGTCCATGTACACAATGCAATATTAGACACAGAAAAGAATGAAACAATGCCGGTCGCAGCACCATAGATGAGGCTACAGATAATCACACAACTTGAAGTAAGTCAGAAAGCGAGAGACACATATCCTATGATATCACGTATAGGTGTTATCTAAAAATTCATAGGAAGGAACCTATTTCCACAGAGAAAGACATTGACGTGTTCAGAAAACAAGCTTGCGGTTAGCCAAACGGAAAGGTGTGAGGAATATATAACGGAGCATATTGGGTTTAAGAGACATATGCTAATATTTATAAAATATATAATCATCAAAGACATACCGAATACCAAGAGAGGTCTACACAACATTCTGTAATAACCTATATGGAACAGGATCCAAACATGAAAAGATATATGTATCAATGAAAGAGATTCTGTACACCTAGAACAAACACAACATTGCAATTAAGTTTGCTCGGAGAAAAATGAAAATTAAACTAAGAATACCAACAGCAAATAAGTAGACATAGTTTTGGGGGGTTTGTCCTGGCCCATTCCACTCTACTTTACAACCTACAAACAGGACTTCCAGGAAGGCTCTTTTCCCTTAGTAACCAGAGCTGGGAATATAGAAATGCTGCCTCCTTGTGGCCGTTTCCTGCAACAGCAGCTTTAAACCCAGAGCTAATGGTCATGTAATAGTCACAATTACTACCGGGTTCTAAATGACACCTGCCCTCAAAAAACGTACTGGTGCAGGTAATGGCCACAGGATTTCAGAACATTGCAAATTTTTCAAGGAAACAATTTGAAGAGGTAAGTTTCTCTGTTTTACTTTAAAAGAAAGTACGTAGATAGAAGCTCAATATCGGGAATTATTAGATGCATGCAAATCCAAACTACAAAAAGGGATCACCACCCAACACTCAAAATGTCATCTGTAAAAAGTCTACAAACAATAAACGCTGAAGGGTTTTTTTATAGAACTGTGTACCCTCAAGTTGCTGGTGGGATGTAAACTGGTAACAGCCAGTAGTGAGAACAGAATGGAGGTGCGTTGAAAGGTAAAAATTGAACTACCATATGATCTAGTAGGCCAAATGCAGGGCCTAACCCATGAGAAGACCAGAATCCAAAAGACACAGGCTGGCAATCCTGCACTGCATCAATATTTAGCATAGCCAAGACTTGGAAGTAACCAAAATGTCCATCCACAGATGAATGTAAAAAGAAGAAGTGGTCCATGTACACAATGGAATATTCGCCATGGAAAAGAGTGAAACACTGCTCTTTGCAGCACCATAGATGAGCCTAGAGATAATCACAGAACATGAGGTAAGTCGGAAAGCAGACGACAAATATCCTGTGATATCACTCCTAGGTGTTACCTAACAACTGACACATATGAACATATTTCCACAGAGAAAGACTCCCACAGACTTAGAAAACAAACTGTGGTTATCTTAAGGGAGAAGTGGGAGGAATGGATACATTAAGATTAGGGTTACCATACGTATACAAATACATATTAAACACATGTATCAAACAGACCGACCATATACCAAGGGAGGTCTACTGAACGCTCTGTAATCATTTACACGGGGGCTTGCCTGGTGGCACCGTGGTTAAGAATCCTCCTGCCAATGCAGGGGACACAGGTTCGATCCCTGGTTCGGGAAGATCCCACATGCTGCAGAGCAACTAAGCCCGTGCACCACAACTAATGAGCCTACGCTCTGGAGCCCATGAGCCATAACTACTGAGACCAGGTGCCACAACTACTGAAGCCTGCACGCCTAGAGCCCGTGCACCGCAACAAAAGAAGCCACTACGGTGAGAAGCCCGTGCACCGCACCGGAGAGTACCCCCGCTCACCGCAACTAGAGAAAGCCCACAGGCAGCAAAGAAGATCCAACTCAGCCAAAAATAAATACATAAATAAAATAAATTTATTAAAAAAAATAATAGTAATTTACATGGGAAGAGGATCTGTACATGAATAAATATATATAATGTTCAATTGACCCTGATTGTGTACACCTACAACAAACACTATTCTACTCCTTACCCCAATGTAAAAAATTAAAACCACGAACAGCAATTAATGAGACATAAAGTTATTGGGGTTGTCTCTGGCCCATTCCATTCTCATTTACAACCTAGGAACACGACTTTCAGGAAGGCTCAGCTGCCCTAGTAACCAGATTTGGGGATGGAGAAATGCTGCCACCTTGTTTCCGGTTCCCACAAGAGCAGCTTTAAACACTGGGCTAACGGTCACTTAAGATTCACAGTAATTGTAGGGCTGTAAATGACACGTGTCCTCAAAAAATATCCTGGGGTAGGTAATGGCCAAAAAAGTTCACAACACGGAAAATTTTTCAGGAAAACGGTTTCAAGAGGTAAGTGTTACTCACACTGTTATTTTAAAAAAAGAAGAACATGGATAAAAGCTCAATATCAGGAATTATTGGTTGGATGCAAATCCAAACTACAAAAAGATTTCACGACCCAATATTCAAAATGCCATCCGTAAACAGTCTGCAAACAATGAATGCTGATGGGTTGGTGGAGAAATGCATACCCACTATGCTGTTGGTTGGACGTAAACTGGTAACAGCTAATCATGAGAACACAATGGAGCTGCGTTTCAAAGGTAAAGAAATTGAGCTACCATACAATGCGGCCGATCCCCTAATGGGCCTATCACCTAAGAAGACCAGAATCGGAAAGACACAGACAGGCAAACATGCACTGTAGCAATATTTACAATAGCCAAGACTTTCAAGCAAACAAAATGTCCATCAATAGATAAATGGACAAAGAAGAAGTGGTGGACGTACCGAATGGAATATTAGCCTCAGAAAAAATAAATGAACAATGCCGTTTTCTGGACTACAGATGAGACTAGGAAGAATCATATTAGGTTAAGTAAGTCAAAAGGGAATGACAAATATCCTATATCATTTATACATGTTATCCTAAGATTGCTACCAATGAACATATTTCCACAGAAAAAGAAACTCACAGACTTATAAAACAAATGAATGGTTAACCAAAATGAAAGGTGGGAGGATGGACAAATTAGGATTATGGAGCTAACAAACAAATACTAATGTATGTTAAGTGTATATAAACATACAACACATAAACTGTATGAATTATATAATCACCAATATATATAAAATATATAATGACAAAACACCTACCATATACCAAGGGAGGTCTACTCAACATTCTGTAATAACATACATGGCAACAGCATCCGAAGAACAACAGACATATGTATGAATCATTGAGCAGATTCTGTACAGCCAGCCAATCACAACACTCTAATCAAATTTACTCTGATAAGAAATAGAAATTAAATTTAAAAAAACAAACATAAGTAAGGAGACGTAAACTTCTGGGGTCTTGTCCCAGCACATTCCACTCTAATTCATAAGCGAGGAACATGACGTCCAGGAAGACTCTGTTGCCCTAGTAAAAGAGTTGAGAACGTCATAATGCTGCCGCCTTGTGGCTGTTTCCCACAACAGCAGCTTTAAATCCAGTGCTAATGTTTGCTTAATAGTCACAAGGATTGCAGGGATGTAAATGACACCTGCCCTCAAAATATGCCCTGGGGTAGGGAATAGGCAAGAAAATTCAACACATGACAAATTCTTCAAGAAGTCAATATGAAGAGGGAAGTTGTACTCACTCTTTTAAAAAAAAAGCAAAAGAAAAAAATGGACATGCGTAAAGCGCAGTATAAGGAATTATTAGTCACATGCAAATCCAACCTCCAAAAAGGTTTCAGCTCACACCAGTCAAATGACCATCAGCAAAAAGTCTACAATCTATGAATGCTGAAGGGGTCTTAGAGAACTGTGTACCTTCTAGCTGCTAGTGGGATGTAAAGTGGTAACAGCACTAAGGAAAACTGAAGAGAGCTGCTTTAAAAGGTAAAAACTGAGCTACCATATGATGCGGCAGGGCACCTTCTTTGCCTATAACCTAAGACCACCAGAAACGGAAAGACAGAGGCAGGCAAATGTGCAATGCAGGAATATTGAAATAGCCAAGACATGGAAGGAAAAAAAAGGTCCATAAACACATGAATGAACAAAGAAGAAGTGGTATATGGACAGAATGGAATATCAACCACGAAAAAAAATAAAAGAATGGCATATGCAGCACCACAGAGGAGCCTAGAGATAATCACACAATGTGAAGTGAGTCAGAATGCGAAAGACAAATGTCCTATGCTATCACTTATGTTATCTGAAAATTCATACAAATGAACATATTTCCATAGAGAAAGGCAATCTCAGATTGAGAAGACAAACTGATGGTTAAGCCAAAGAAAAGGTGTGAGGAATGGATAAATTAGGATATTGGGGTTAACAAACATATACTAATACATATAAAATATATCATCCCCAAAGACCTACGGAATACCAAGAGTGGTCTACTCAACACTCTGTAATAACCTACATGGAAAAGGACCCAAAGATCAATAGATGTATGTATATGTGTAAATGAACAAGATTCTGTACACCTAGAACAAAAGACATTTTCAATCAAACTTGCTCTGAGAAAAACTACAACTTAAAGACACAAACAAGAATTAAGGAGGCTAAAACTTATGGGGGTTTGTCCTGGCACATTCCACTCTAATCTGCAACCTAACAGCACAACTTGCAGCAAGGTTCTGTTTCCCTAGCAAGCAGAGATGGCAACATAGAAATGCTGCCACACTAAGGCCGTTTCCTCAAACAGCAGCTTTAAATCCACTGCTAATGGTCACTAATAGTCACAAGGACTGTAGGGCTGTACATGACTCATGCCCTCAACAACTGTCCTGGGGTAGGGAATGGCCAAAAAAATCCAAACGCGGCAAATTTTTCAAGAAGGCAATTGGAAGTTGTAAGTTTAGCTCCATCTTTAAACAAATGAAAAGGACATTGATAAACGCAAAACATCAGGAATTATTAGTCGCATGCAAATCCAATCTACACCAAGGTATCACCTCTCACCAGTCAGAATGACCATCAGCAAAAAGTCAACAAACAATAGATGTTGAAGAAGTTGTGGAGAATACTGTAACCTCTCGGTCGAAGTAGGATGTAAACTGGTAGCAGCCAATAGTAGGAACAGAATGGCAGTGTGTTTAAAGGTAAAAATTGAGTTACCATATGATCCGGAAGGCCCACTGTTGGGCCTGTCACCTGTGAAAGCCAGAATCAAAAGACACAGGATGGAAAATCCTGTATTGCAGCAGTATATACCATGGCCAAGACATGGAAGCAACAAAAATGTCCATCAGCAGACGAATGGACGAAAAAGTGGTCCATGTACACAATGCAATATTAGACACAGAAAAGAATGAAACAATGCCGGTCGCAGCACCATAGATGAGGCTACAGATAATCACACAACTTGAAGTAAGTCAGAAAGCGAGAGACACATATCCTATGATATCACGTATAGGTGTTATCTAAAAATTCATAGGAAGGAACCTATTTCCACAGAGAAAGACATTGACGTGTTCAGAAAACAAGCTTGTGGTTAGCCAAACGGAAAGGTGTGAGGAATATATAACGGAGCATATTGGGTTTAAGAGACATATGCTAATATTTATAAAATATATAATCATCAAAGACATACCGAATACCAAGAGAGGTCTACACAACATTCTGTAATAACCTATATGGAACAGGATCCAAACATGAAAAGATATTATGTATCAATGAAAGAGATTCTGTACACCTAGAACAAACACAACATTGCAATTAAGTTTGCTCGGAGAAAAATGAAAATTAAACTAAGAATACCAACAGCAAATAAGTAGACATAGTTTTGGGGGGTTTGTCCTGGCCCATTCCACTCTACTTTACAACCTACAAACAGGACTTCCAGGAAGGCTCTTTTCCCTTAGTAACCAGAGCTGGGAATATAGAAATGCTGCCTCCTTGTGGCCGTTTCCTGCAACAGCAGCTTTAAACCCAGAGCTAATGGTCATGTAATAGTCACAATTACTACCGGGTTCTAAATGACACCTGCCCTCAAAAAACGTACTGGTGCAGGTAATGGCCACAGGATTTCAGAACATTGCAAATTTTTCAAGGAAACAATTTGAAGAGGTAAGTTTCTCTGTTTTACTTTAAAAGAAAGTACGTAGATAGAAGCTCAATATCGGGAATTATTAGATGCATGCAAATCCAAACTACAAAAAGGGATCACCACCCAACACTCAAAATGTCATCTGTAAAAAGTCTACAAACAATAAACGCTGAAGGGTTTTTTTATAGAACTGTGTACCCTCAAGTTGCTGGTGGGATGTAAACTGGTAACAGCCAGTAGTGAGAACAGAATGGAGGTGCGTTGAAAGGTAAAAATTGAACTACCATATGATCTAGTAGGCCAAATGCAGGGCCTAACCCATGAGAAGACCAGAATCCAAAAGACACAGGCTGGCAATCCTGCACTGCATCAATATTTAGCATAGCCAAGACTTGGAAGTACCCAAAATGTCCATCCACAGATGAATGTAAAAAGAAGAAGTGGTGCATGTACACAATGGAATATTCGCCATGGAAAAGAGTGAAACACTGCTCTTTGCAGCACCATAGATGAGCCTAGAGATAATCACAGAACATGAGGTAAGTCGGAAAGCAGACGACAAATATCCTGTGATATCACTCCTAGGTGTTACCTAACAACTGACACATATGAACATATTTCCACAGAGAAAGACTCCCACAGACTTAGAAAACAAACTGTGGTTATCTTAAGGAGAAGTGGGAGGAATGGATACATTAAGATTAGGGTTACCATACGTATACAAATACATATTAAACACATGTATCAAACAGACCGACCATATACCAAGGGAGGTCTACTGAACGCTCTGTAATCATTTACACGGGGGCTTGCCTGGTGGCACCGTGGTTAAGAATCCTCCTGCCAATGCAGGGGACACAGGTTCGATCCCTGGTTCGGGAAGATCCCACATGCTGCAGAGCAACTAAGCCCGTGCACCACAACTAATGAGCCTACGCTCTGGAGCCCATGAGCCATAACTACTGAGACCAGGTGCCACAACTACTGAAGCCTGCACGCCTAGAGCCCGTGCACCGCAACAAAAGAAGCCACTACGGTGAGAAGCCCGTGCACCGCACCGGAGAGTACCCCGCTCACCGCAACTAGAGAAAGCCCACAGGCAGCAAAGAAGATCCAACTCAGCCAAAAATAAATACATAAATAAAATAAATTTATTAAAAAAAATAATAGTAATTTACATGGGAAGAGGATCTGTACATGAATAAATATATATAATGTTCAATTGACCCTGATTGTGTACACCTACAACAAACACTATTCTACTCCTTACCCCAATGTAAAAAATTAAAACCACGAACAGCAATTAATGAGACATAAAGTTATTGGGGTTGTCTCTGGCCCATTCCATTCTCATTTACAACCTAGGAACACGACTTTCAGGAAGGCTCAGCTGCCCTAGTAACCAGATTTGGGGATGGAGAAATGCTGCCACCTTGTTTCCGGTTCCCACAAGAGCAGCTTTAAACACTGGGCTAACGGTCACTTAAGATTCACAGTAATTGTAGGGCTGTAAATGACACGTGTCCTCAAAAAATATCCTGGGGTAGGTAATGGCCAAAAAAGTTCACAACACGGAAAATTTTTCAGGAAAACGGTTTCAAGAGGTAAGTGTTACTCACACTGTTATTTTAAAAAAAGAAGAACATGGATAAAAGCTCAATATCAGGAATTATTGGTTGGATGCAAATCCAAACTACAAAAAGATTTCAC
>NW_028124905.1:0-109319 GCF_965194825.1 Balaenoptera physalus
CTAATCCTAACCCGTACCCTAAACCGAGCCCTAACCCTAACACTAACCCTAACCCTAACCCTTACCCATACCCTACGCCGTAACAGAACCCCTCCCCAAACCCGTACCCTAAGCCGTACCCTAACCCTAAACCTAAGCCTAATCCTAACACTAGGCTACCCTTGACTGCTTCTGCCTCCAATAAATTTCCTAAGCACTAGTGTTTTAAGGAACAGCTTAAAAACAGAATCCTAATGTGATTTCTTTATAATGGGTGTGTTCCTTATCTTATCCTAGTGTCTAAACTCTTCTCCATGGCTGGACCCCCAAATAATATTCCTTTACGTGCTAAGGGTTATCTAGAGAGTGGGATAGGTTTAATAACTACCCTAACCCTAACGCGTACCCTAACCCTAACCCCTACCCTAACCCTAACACGAACCCTAATCCTAACCCTAACCCATACCCTACACATTACCCGAACCCTTCCCCGAACCCGTACCCTAAGCCGTACCCTAAGCCTAATCCTAACCCTAGGCTACCCTTGACTGCTTCTGCCTCCAATACATTTCCTAAGCACTAGTGTTTTAAGGAACAGCTGAAAAAGAGAATCCTAAAGTGATTTCTTTATAATGGGTGTGTTCCTTATCTTACCCTAGTGTCTAAACTCTTCTCCATGACTGGACCCCCAAATAATATTCCTTTACATGCTAAGGGGTATCTAGAGAGTGGGATAGGTTTAATAACTACCCTAACCCTAACGCGTACCCTAACGCAAACCCCTACCCTAATCATAACACGTACCCTAATCCCAACCAGTACCCTAAACCGAGCCCTAACCCTAACACTAACCCTAACCCTAACCCTAACCCATACCCTTCGCCATACACGAACCTCTCCCCGAACCCGTACCCTAAGCCGTACCCTAAGCCTAACCCTAAGCCTAACCCTAACCCTAGTCTACCCTTGACTGCTTCTCTCTCCAATAGATTTCCTAAGCACTAGTGTTTTAAGGAACAGCTTAAAAATAGAATCCTAATGTGATTTCTTTATAATGGGTGTGTTCCTTATCTTACCCTAGTGTCTAAACTCTTCTCCACGTCTGGACCCCTAAATAATATTCCTTTACGTGCTAAGGGTTATCTAGAGAGTGGGATAGGTTTAATAACTACCCTAACCCTGACGCGTACCCTAACCCTAACCACTACCCTAACACTAACACGTACCCTAATCCTAACCCGTAACCTAAACCGAGCCCTAACCCTAACACTAACCCTAACACTAACCCTAACCCATACCCTACGCATTACCCGAACCCCTCCCCGAACCCGTACCCTAAGCCGTACCCTAATCCTAACCCTAAGCCTTACCCTAACCCTAGGCTACCCTTGACTGCTTCTGCCTCCAATAGATTTCGAAAGCACTAGTGTTTTAAGGAACAGCTTAAAAATAGAATCCTAATGTGATTTCTTTATAATGGGTGTGTTCCTTATCTTACCCTAGTGTCTAAACACTTCTCCACGTCTAGACCCTTAAATAATATTCCTTTACGTGCTAAGGGGTATCTAGAGAGTGGGATAGGTTTAATAACTACCCTACCCCTAACGCGTACCCTATCCCTAACCCCTACCCTAACCCTAACACGTACCCTAATCCTAACCCATACCCTAAACCGAGCCCTAACCCTAACACTGACCCTAACCCTAACCCTAACCCATACCCTACGCCGTACACGAACCCCTCCCTGAACCCGTACCCTGAGCCGTGCCCTAAGCCTAACCCTAATCCTAGGCTACCCTTGACTGCTTCTGCCCCCAATAGATTTCCTCAGCACTAGTGTTTTAAGGAACAGCTTAAAAAGAGAATCTTAATGTGATTTCTTTATAATGGGTGTGTTCCTTATCTTATCCTAGTGTCTAAACTCTTCTCCATGGCTGGACCCCCAAATAATATTCCTTTACGTGCTAAGGGGTATCTACAGAGCGGGATAGGTTTAATAACTACCCTAACCCTAACGCGTACCCTAACCCTAACCCCTACCCTAACCCTAACACGTACCCTAATCCTAACCCGTACCCTAAACCGAGCCCTAACCCTAACACTAACCCTAACCCTAACCCATACCCTTCGCCATACCCGAACCCCTCCCAGAACCCGTACCCTAAGCCGTACCCTAAGCCTAACCCTAAGCCTAACCCTAACCCTAGGCTACCCTTGACTGCTTCTGCCTCCAATAGATTTCCTAAGCACTAATGTTTTAAGGAACAGGTTAAAAATAGAATCCTAATGTGATTTCTTTATAACAGATGTATTCCTTATCTTACCCTAGTGTCTAAACACTTCTCCACGTCTGGACCCCTAAATAATATTCCTTTACGTGCTAAGGGATATCTAGAGAGTGGGATAGGTTTAATAACTACCCTACCCCTAACGCGTACCCTATCCCTAACCCCTACCCTAACCCTAACACGTACCCTAATCAAAACCCGTACCCTAAACCGAGCCCTAACCCTAACACTGACCCTAACCCTAACCCTAACCCATACCCTACGCCGTACACAAACCCCTCCCTGAACCCGTACCCTGAGCCGTGCCTTAAGCCTAACCCTAACCCTAGGCTACCCTTGACTGCTTCTGCCTCCAATAGATTTCCTAAGCACTAGTGTTTTAAGGAACAGCTTAAAAAGAGAATCCTAATGTGATTTCTTTATAATGGGTGTGTTCCTTATCTTACCCTAGTGTTTAAACTCTTCTCCACGTGTGGACCCCTAAATAATATTCCTTTACGTGCTAACGGGTATCTAGAGAGTGGGATAGGTTTAATAACTACCCTAACCCTAACGCGTACCCTATCCCTAATCCCTACCCTAACCCTAACACGTACACTAATCCTAACCCGTAACCTAAACCGAGCCCTAACCCTAACACTTACCCTAACCCTAACCCTAACCCATACCCTACGCCATACCCGAACCCCTCCCCGAACCCGTACCCTAAGCCTAACCCTAAGCCTAATCCTAACCCTAGGCTACCCTTGACTGCTTCTGCCTCCAATAGATTTTCTAAGCACTAGTGTTTTAAGGAACAGCTTAAAAAGAGAATCTTAATGTGATTTCTTTATAATGGGTGTGTTCCTTATCTTATCCTAGTGTCTAAACTCTTTTCCATGGCTGGACCCCCAAATAATATTCCTTAACGTGCTAAGGGGTATCTAGAGAGTGGGATAGGTTTAATAACTACCCTAACCCTAACGCGTACCCTAACCCTAACCCCTACCCTAACCTTATCACGTACCCTAATCGTAACACGTACCCTAAACCGAGCCCTAACCCTAACACTTACCCTAACTCTAAGCCTAACCCATACCCTACGCCGTACCCGAAACCCTCCCCGAACCCGTACGCTAAGCCGTACCCTAACCCTAACCCTAAGCCTAAACCTAACCCTAGGCTACCCTTGACTGCTTCTGCCTCCAATAGATTTCCTAAGCACTAGTGTTTCAAGGAACAGCTTAAAAATAGAATCCTAAAGTGATTTCTTTATAATGGGTGTGTTCCTTATCTTACCCTAGTGTCTAAACTCTTCTCCACGTCTGGACCCCTAAATAATATTCCTTTACGTGCTAAGGGATATCTAGAGAGTGGGATAGGTTTAATAACTACCCTACCCCTAACGTGTACCCTATCCCTAAACACTACCCTAACCCTAACACGTACCCTAATCCTAACCTGTACCCTAAACCGAGCCCTAACCCTAACACTGACCCTAAATCTAACCCTAACCCATACCCTACGCCGTATACGAACCCCTCCCTGAACCCGTACCCTGAGCCGTACCCTAAGCCTAACCCTAACCCTAGGCTACCCTTGACTGCTTCGACCTCCAATAGATTTCCTAAGCACTAGTGTTTTAAGGAACAGCTTAAAAAGAGAATCCTAATGTGTTTTCTTTATAATGGGTGTGTTCCTTCTCTTATCCTAGTGTCTAAACTCTTCTCCATGGCTGGACCCCCAAATAATATTCCTTTACATGCTAAGGGGTATCTAGAGAGTGGGATAGGTTTAATAACTACCCTAACCCTAACACGTACCCTAAACCTAACCCCTACCCTAACACTAACACGTACCCTAATCCTAACCCGTACCCTAAACCGAGCCCTAACCCTAACACTAACCCTAAGCCTAACCCTAACCCATACCCTACGCATTACCCGAACCCCTCCCCGAACCCATAACCTAAGCCGTACCCTAACCCTAACCCTAAGCCTAACCCTAACCCTAGGCTACCCTTGACTGCTTCTGCCTCCAATAGATTTCCTAAGCACTAGTGTTTTAAGGAACAGCTTAAAAAGAGAATCTTAATGTGATTTCTTTATAATGGGTGTGTTCCTTATCTTATCCTAGTGTCTAAACTCTTCTCCATGGCTGGACCCCCAAATAATATTCCTTTACGTGCTAAGGGGTATCTAGAGAGTGGGATAGGTTTAATAACTACCCTAACCCTAACACGTACCCTAACCCTAACCCCTACCCTAACCCTAACACGTACCCTAATCCTAACCCGTACCCTAAACCGAGCCCTAACCCTAACACTAACCCTAACCCTAACCCATACCCTTCGCCATACCCGAACCCCTCCCAGAACCCGTACCCTAAGCCGTACCCTAAGCCTAACCCTAAGCCTAACCCTAACCCTAGGCTACCCTTGACTGCTTCTGCCTCCAATAGATTTCCTAAGCACTAATGTTTTAAGGAACAGGTTAAAAATAGAATCCTAATGTGATTTCTTTATAACAGATGTATTCCTTATCTTACCCTAGTGTCTAAACACTTCTCCACGTCTGGACCCCTAAATAATATTCCTTTACGTGCTAAGGGGTATCTAGAGAGTGGGATAGGTTTAATAACTACCCTACCCCTAACGTGTACCCTATCCCTAAACCCTACCCTAACCCTAACACGTACCCTAATCCTAACCCGTACCCTAAACCGAGCCCTAACCCTAACACTGACCCTAACCCTAACCCTAACCCATACCCTACGCCGTACACGAACCCCTCCCTGAACCCGTACCCTAAGCCGTACCCTAAGCCTAACCCTAAGCCTAACCCTAACCCATACCCTACGCATTACCCGAACCCTTCCCCGAACCCGTACCCTAAGCCGTACCCTAAGCCAAACCCTAAGCCTAACCCTAACCCTAGGCTACCCTTGACTGCTTCTGCCTCCAATACATTTCCTAAGCACTAGTGTTTTAAGGAACAGCTGAAAAAGAGAATCCTAAAGTGATTTTTTTATAATGGGTGTGTTCCTTATCTTACCCTAGTGTCTAAACTCTTCTCCATGGCTGGACCCCCAAATAATATTCCTTTACATGCTAAGGGGTATCTAGACAGTGGGATAGGTTTAATAACTACCCTAACCCTAACGCGTACCCTAACGCAAACCACTACCCTAATCATAACACGTACCCTAATCCCAACCAGTACCCTAAACCGAGCCCTAACCCTAACACTAACCCTAACCCTAACCCTAACCCATACCCTTCGCCATACACGAACGTCTCCCCGAACCCGTACCCTAAGCCGTACCCTAAGCCTAACCCTAAGCCTAACCCTAACCCTAGTCTACCCTTGACTGCTTCTCTCTCCAATAGATTTCCTAAGCACTAGTGTTTTAAGGAACAGCTTAAAAATAGAATCCTAATGTGATTTCTTTATAATGGGTGTGTTCCTTATCTTACCTTAGTGTCTAAACTCTTCTCCACGTCTGGACCCCTAAATAATATTCCTTTACGTGCTAAGGGTTATCTAGAGAGTGGGATAGGTTTAATAACTACCCTAACCCTAACGCGTACCCTAACCCTAACCACTACCCTAACACTAACACGTACCCTAATCCTAACCCGTACCCTAAACCGAGCCCTAACCCTAACACTAACCCTAACCCTAACCCTAACCCATACCCTACGCATTACCCGAACCCCTCCCCGAACCCGTACCCTAAGCCGTACCCTAATCCTAACCCTAAGCCTTACCCTAACCCTAGGCTACCCTTGACTGCTTCTGCCTCCAATAGATTTCGAAAGCACTAGTGTTTTAAGGAACAGCTTAAAAATAGAATCCTAATGTGATTACTTTATAATGGGTGTGTTCCTTATCTTACCCTAGTGTCTAAACACTTCTCCACGTCTAGACCCCTAAATAATATTCCTTTACGTGCTAAGGGGTATCTAGAGAGTGGGATAGGTTTAATAACTACCCTACCCCTAACGCGTACCCTATCCCTAACCCCTACCCTAACCCTAACACGTACCCTAATCCTAACCCGTACCCTAAACCGAGCCCTAACCCTAACCCTAACCCATACCCTACGCCGAACCCGAAACCCTCCCCGAACCCATAACCTAAGCCGTACCCTAAACCTAACCCTAAGCCTAACCCTAACCCTAGGCTACCCTTGACTGCTTCTGCCTCCAATAGATTTCCTAAGCACTAGTGTTTTAAGGAACAGCTTACAAAGAGAATCCTACTGTGATTTCTTTATAATGGGTGTGTTCCTTATCTTATCCTAGTGTCTAAACTCTTCTCCATGGCTGGACCCCCAAACAATATTCCTTTACGTGCTAAGGGGTATCTAGAGAGTGGGATAGGTTTAATAACTACTCTAACCCTAACGCGTACCCTAACCCTAACCCCTACCCTATCACTAACACGTACCCTAATCCTAACCCGTACCCTAAACCGAGCCCTAACACTAACACTTACCCTAACCCTAAGCCTAACCCATACGCAACGCCGTACCCGAAACCCTCCCCGAAAACGAACGCTAAGCCGTACCCTAACCCTAACCCTAAGCCTAACCCTAACCCTAGGCAACCCTTGACTGCTTCTGCCTCCAATAGATTTCCTAAACACTAGTGTTTTAAGGAACAGCTTAAACAGAGAATCCTAATATGATTTCTTTATAATGGGTGTGTTCCTTATCTTATCCTAGTGTCTAAACTCTTCTCCATGGCTGGACCCCCAAATAATATTCCTTTACGTGCTAACGGGTATCTAGAGAGTGGGATAGGTTTAATAATTACCCTACCCCTAACACGTACCCTATCCCTAACCCCTACCCTAACCCTAACACGTACCCTAATCCTAACCCGTACCCTAAACCGAGCCCTAACCCTAACACTGACCCTAACCCTAACCCTAACCCATACCCTACGCCGTACACGAATCCCTCCCCGAACCCGTACCCTAAGCCGTACCCTAAGCTTAACCCTAAGCCTAACCCTAACCCTAGGCTACCCTTGACTGCTTCTGCCTCCAATAGATTTCCTAAGCACTAGTGTTTTAAGGAACAGCTTAAAAAGAGAATCCTAATGTGATTTCTTTATAATGGGTGTGTTCCTTATCTTACCCTAGTGTCTAAACTCTTCTCCACGTGTGGACCCCTAAATAATATTCCTTTACGTGCTAACGGGTATCTAGAGAGTGGGATAGGTTTAATAACTACCCTAACCCTAACGCGTACCCTATCCCTAATCCCTACCCTAACCCTAACACGTACCCTAATCCTAACCCGTACCCTAAACCGAGACCTAACCCTAACACTGACCCTAACCCTAACCCTAACCCATACCCTACGCCGTACACGAACCCCTCCCCGAACCCGTACCCTATGCCGTACCTTAAGCTTATCCCTAAGCCTAACCCTAACCCTAGGCTACCCTTGACTGCTTCTGCCTCCAATAGATTTCCTAAGCACTAGTGTTTTAAGGAACAGCTTAAAAAGAGAATCCTAATGTGATTTCTTTATAATGGGTGTGTTCTTTATCTTATCCTACTGTCTAAACTCTTTTCCATGGCTGGACCCCCAAATAATATTCCTTAACGTGCTAAGGGGTATCTAGATAGTGGGATAGGTTTAATAACTACCCTAACCCTAACGCGTACACTAACCCTAACCCCTACCCTAACCTTATCACGTACCCTAATCCTAACACGTACCCTAAACCGAGCCCTAACCCTAACACTTACCCTAACCCTAAGCCTAACCCATACCCTACGCCGTACCCGAAACCCTCCCCGAACCCGTACGCTAAGCCGTACCCTAACCCTAACCCTAAGCCTAAACCTAACCCAAGGCTACCCTTGACTGCTTCTGCCTCCAATAGATTTCCTAAGCACTAGTGTTTCAAGGAACAGCTTAAAAATAGAATCCTAAAGTGATTTCTTTATAATGGGGGTGTTCCTTATCTTACCCTAGTGTCTAAACTCTTCTCCACGTCTGGACCCCTAAATAATATTCCTTTACGTGCTAAGGGGTATCTAGAGAGTGGGATAGGTTTAATAACTACCCTATCCCTAACGTGTACCCTATCCCTAAACCCTACCCTAACCCTAACACGTACCCTAATCCTAACCCGTACCCTAAACCGTGCCCTAACCCTAACACTGACCCTAACCCTAACCCTAACCCATACCCTACGCCGTACACGAACCCCTCCCTGAACCCGTACCCTGAGCCGTACCCTAAGCCTAACCCTAACCCTAGGCTACTCTTCACTGCTTCTGCCTCCAATAGATTTCCTAAGCACTAGTGTTTTAAGGAACAGCTTAAAAAGAGAATCCTAATGTGTTTTCTTTATAATGGGTGTGTTCCTTATCTTATCCTAGTGTCTAAACTCTTCTCCATGGCTGGACCCCCAAATAATATTCCTTTACGTGCTAAGGGGTATCTAGAGAGTGGGATAGGTTTAATAACTACCCTAACCCTAACGCGTACCCTAAACCTAACCCCTACCCTAACACTAACACGTACCCTAATCCTAACCCGTACCCTAAACCGAGCCCTAACCCTAACACTAACCCTAAGCCTAACCCTAACCCATACCCTACGCATTACCCGAACCCCTCCCCGAACCCATAACCTAAGCCGTACCCTAACCCTAACCCTAAGCCTAACCCTAACCCTAGGCTACCCTTGACTGCTTCTGCCTCCAATAGATTTCCTAAGCACTAGTGTTTTAAGGAACAGCTTACAAAGAGAATCTTAATGTGATTTCTTTATAATGGGTGTGTTCCTTATCTTATCCTAGTGTCTAAACGCTTCTCCATGGCTGGACCCCCAAATAATATTCCTTTACGTGCTAAGGGGTATCTAGAGAGTGGGATAGGTTTAATAACTACCCTACCCCTAACGCGTACCCTATCCCTAACCCCTACCCTAACCCTAACACGTACCCTAATCCTAACCCGTACCCTAAACCGAGCCCTAAACCTAACCATACCCCATGCCTTACGCCATACCCGAACCCCTCCCCGAACCCGTACCCTAAGCCGTACCCTAAGCCTAACCCTAAGCCTAACCCTAACCCTAGGCCACCCTTGACTGCTTCTGCCTCCAATAGATTTCCTAAGCACTAGTGTTTTAAGGAACAGCTTACAAAGAGAATCCTAATGTGATTTCTTTATAATGGGTGTGTTCCTTATCTTATCCTAGTGTCTAAACTCTTCTCCATGGCTGGACCCCCAAACAATATTCCTTTACGTGCTAAGGGGTATCTGGAGAGTGGGATAGGTTTAATAACTACCCTAACCCTAACACGTACCCTAACCCTAACCCCTATCCTACCACTAACACGTACCCTAATCCTAACCCGTACCCTAAACCGAGCCCTAACACTAACACTTACCCTAACCCATACCCAACGCCGTACCCGAAACCCTCCCCGAAAACGTACGCTAAGCCGTACCCTAACCCTAACCCTATGCCTAACCCTAACCCTAGGCAACCCTTGACTGCTTCTGCCTCCAATAGATTTCCTAAGCTCTAGTGTTTTAAGGCACAGCTTAAAAAGAGAATCCTAATGTGATTTCTTTATAATGGGTGTGTTCCTTATCTTACCCTAGTGTCTAAACTCTTCTCCACGTTTGGACCCCTAAATAATATTCCTTTACGTGCTAACGGGTATCTAGAGAGTGGGATAGGTTTAATAACTACCCTACCTCTAACGCGTACCCTAATCCTAACCCGTACCCTAAACCGAGCCCTAACCCTAACACTAACCCTAACCCTAACCCTTACCCATACCCTACGCCGTAACAGAACCCCTCCCCAAACCCGTACCCTAAGCCGTACCCTAACCCTAAACCTAAGCCTAATCCTAACACTAGGCTACCCTTGACTGCTTCTGCCTCCAATAAATTTCCTAAGCACTAGTGTTTTAAGGAACAGCTTAAAAACAGAATCCTAATGTGATTTCTTTATAATGGGTGTGTTCCTTATCTTATCCTAGTGTCTAAACTCTTCTCCATGGCTGGACCCCCAAATAATATTCCTTTACGTGCTAAGGGTTATCTAGAGAGTGGGATAGGTTTAATAACTACCCTAACCCTAACGCGTACCCTAACCCTAACCCCTACCCTAACCCTAACACGAACCCTAATCCTAACCCTAACCCATACCCTACACATTACCCGAACCCTTCCCCGAACCCGTACCCTAAGCCGTACCCTAAGCCTAATCCTAACCCTAGGCTACCCTTGACTGCTTCTGCCTCCAATACATTTCCTAAGCACTAGTGTTTTAAGGAACAGCTGAAAAAGAGAATCCTAAAGTGATTTCTTTATAATGGGTGTGTTCCTTATCTTACCCTAGTGTCTAAACTCTTCTCCATGACTGGACCCCCAAATAATATTCCTTTACATGCTAAGGGGTATCTAGAGAGTGGGATAGGTTTAATAACTACCCTAACCCTAACGCGTACCCTAACGCAAACCCCTACCCTAATCATAACACGTACCCTAATCCCAACCAGTACCCTAAACCGAGCCCTAACCCTAACACTAACCCTAACCCTAACCCTAACCCATACCCTTCGCCATACACGAACCTCTCCCCGAACCCGTACCCTAAGCCGTACCCTAAGCCTAACCCTAAGCCTAACCCTAACCCTAGTCTACCCTTGACTGCTTCTCTCTCCAATAGATTTCCTAAGCACTAGTGTTTTAAGGAACAGCTTAAAAATAGAATCCTAATGTGATTTCTTTATAATGGGTGTGTTCCTTATCTTACCCTAGTGTCTAAACTCTTCTCCACGTCTGGACCCCTAAATAATATTCCTTTACGTGCTAAGGGTTATCTAGAGAGTGGGATAGGTTTAATAACTACCCTAATCCTGACGCGTACCCTAACCCTAACCACTACCCTAACACTAACACGTACCCTAATCCTAACCCGTAACCTAAACCGAGCCCTAACCCTAACACTAACCCTAACACTAACCCTAACCCATACCCTACGCATTACCCGAACCCCTCCCCGAACCCGTACCCTAAGCCGTACCCTAATCCTAACCCTAAGCCTTACCCTAACCCTAGGCTACCCTTGACTGCTTCTGCTTCCAATAGATTTCGAAAGCACTAGTGTTTTAAGGAACAGCTTAAAAATAGAATCCTAATGTGATTTCTTTATAATGGGTGTGTTCCTTATCTTACCCTAGTGTCTAAACACTTCTCCACGTCTAGACCCTTAAATAATATTCCTTTACGTGCTAAGGGGTATCTAGAGAGTGGGATAGGTTTAATAACTACCCTACCCCTAACGCGTACCCTATCCCTAACCCCTACCCTAACCCTAACACGTACCCTAATCCTAACCCATACCCTAAACCGAGCCCTAACCCTAACACTGACCCTAACCCTAACCCTAACCCATACCCTACGCCGTACACGAACCCCTCCCTGAACCCGTACCCTGAGCCGTGCCCTAAGCCTAACCCTAATCCTAGGCTACCCTTGACTGCTTCTGCCCCCAATAGATTTCCTCAGCACTAGTGTTTTAAGGAACAGCTTAAAAAGAGAATCTTAATGTGATTTCTTTATAATGGGTGTGTTCCTTATCTTATCCTAGTGTCTAAACTCTTCTCCATGGCTGGACCCCCAAATAATATTCCTTTACGTGCTAAGGGGTATCTACAGAGCGGGATAGGTTTAATAACTACCCTAACCCTAACGCGTACCCTAACCCTAACCCCTACCCTAACCCTAACACGTACCCTAATCCTAACCCGTACCCTAAACCGAGCCCTAACCCTAACCCTAACCCATACCCTACGCCGAACCCGAAACCCTCCCCGAACCCATAACCTAAGCCGTACCCTAAACCTAACCCTAAGCCTAACCCTAACCCTAGGCTACCCTTGACTGCTTCTGCCTCCAATAGATTTCCTAAGCACTAGTGTTTTAAGGAACAGCTTACAAAGAGAATCCTAATGTGATTTCATTATAATGGGTGTGTTCCTTATCTTATCCTAGTGTCTAAACTCTTCTCCATGGCTGGACCCCCAAACAATATTCCTTTACGTGCTAAGGGGTATCTAGAGAGTGGGATAGGTTTAATAACTACTCTAACCCTAACGCGTACCCTAACCCTAACCCCTACCCTATCACTAACACGTACCCTAATCCTAACCCGTACCCTAAACCGAGCCCTAACACTAACACTTACCCTAACCCTAAGCCTAACCCGTACCCAACGCCGTACCCGAAACCCTCCCCGAAAACGTACACTAAGCCGTACCCTAACCCTAACCCTAAGCCTAACCCTAACCCTAGGCAACCCTTGACTGCTTCTGCCTCCAATAGATTTCCTAAGCACTAGTGTTTTAAGGAACAGCTTAAAAAGAGAATCCTAATATGATTTCTTTATAATGGGTGTGTTCCTTATCTTATCCTAGTGTCTAAACTCTTCTCCATGTCTGGACCCCTAAATAATATTCCTTTACGTGCTAAGGGGTATCTAGAGAGTGGGATAGGTTTAATAACTACCCTAACCCTAAAGCGTACCCTATCCCTAACCCCTACCCTAACGCTAACACGTACCCTAATCCTAACCCGTACCCTAAACCGAGCCCTAACCCTAACACTAACCCTAACCTTATCCTTAACCCATACCCTACGCCGTAACAGAACCCCTCCCCAAACCCGTACCCTAAGCCGTACCCTAACCCTAAACCTAAGCCTAATCCTAACACTAGGCTACCCTTGACTGCTTCTGCCTCCAATAAATTTCCTAAGCACTAGTGTTTTAAGGAACAGCTTAAAAACAGAATCCTAATGTGATTTCTTTATAATGGGTGTGTTCCTTATCTTATCCTAGTGTCTAAACTCTTCTCCATGGCTGGACCCCCAAATAATATTCCTTTACGTGCTAAGGGTTATCTAGAGAGTGGGATAGGTTTAATAACTACCCTAACCCTAACGCGTACCCTAACCCTAACCCCTACCCTAACCCTAACACGAACCCTAATCCTAACCCGTAACCTAAACCGAGCCCTAACCCTAACACTTACCCTAACCCTAACCCATACCCTACGCCATAGCCGAACCCCTCCCCGAACCCGTACCCTAAGCCTAACCCTAAGCCTAATCCTAACCCTAGGCTACCCTTGACTGCTTCTGCCTCCAATAGATTTCCTAAGCACTAGTGTTTTAAGGAACAGGTTAAAAAGAGAATCTTAATGTGATTTCTTTATAATGGGTGTGTTCCTTATCTTATCCTAGTGTCTAAACTCTTCTCCATGGCTGGACCGCCAAATAATATTCCTTTACATGCCAAGGGGTATCTAGAGAGTGGGATAAGTTTAATAACTACCCTAACCCTAACGCGTACCCTAACCCTAACCCCTACCCTAACCCTAACTCGTACCCTAATCCTAACCCGTACCCTAAACCGAGCCCTAAACCTAACCATACCCCATACCTTACGCCATACCCGAACCCCTCCCCGAACCCGTACCCTAAGCCGTACCCTAAGCCTAACCCTAAGCCTAACCCTAACCCTAGGCTACCCTTGACTGCTTCTGCCTCCAATAGATTTCCTAAGCACTAGTGTTTTAAGGAACAGCTTACAAAGAGAATCCTAATGTGATTTCTTTATAATGGGTGTGTTCCTTATCTTATCCTAGTGTCTAAACTCTTCTCCATGGCTGGACCCCCAAACAATATTCCTTTACGTGCTAAGGGGTATCTGGAGAGTGGGATAGGTTTAATAACTACCCTAACCCTAACACGTACCCTAACCCTAACCCCTATCCTACCACTAACACGTACCCTAATCCTAACCCGTACCCTAAACCGAGCCCTAACACTAACACTTACCCTAACCCATACCCAACGCCGTACCCGAAACCCTCCCCGAAAACGTACGCTAAGCCGTACCCTAACCCTAACCCTATGCCTAACCCTAACCCTAGGCAACCCTTGACTGCTTCTGCCTCCAATAGATTTCCTAAGCTCTAGTGTTTTAAGGCACAGCTTAAAAAGAGAATCCTAATGTGATTTCTTTATAATGGGTGTGTTCCTTATCTTACCCTAGTGTCTAAACTCTTCTCCACGTTTGGACCCCTAAATAATATTCCTTTACGTGCTAACGGGTATCTAGAGAGTGGGATAGGTTTAATAACTACCCTACCTCTAACGCGTACCCTAATCCTAACCCGTACCCTAAACCGAGCCCTAACCCTAACACTAACCCTAACCCTAACCCTTACCCATACCCTTCGCCATACCCGAACCCCTCCCTGAACCCATACCCTAAGCCGTACCCTAAGCCTAACCCTAAGCCTAAACCTAACCCTAGGCTACCCTTCACTGCTTCTGCCTCCAATAGATTTCCTAAGCACTAGTGTTTAAGGAACAGCTTAAAAAGAGAATCTTAATGTGATTTCTTTATAATGGGTGTGTTCCTTATCTTATCATAGTGTCTAAACTCTTTTCCATGGCTGGACCTCCAAATAATATTCCTTTACGTGCTAAGGGATATCTAGAGAGTGGGATACGTTTAATAAATACCCTAACCCTAACGCGTACCCTAACCCTAACCCCTACCCTACCACTAACACGTACCCTAATCCTAACCCGTATCCTAAACCGAGCCCTAACCCTAACACTTACCCTAACCCTAAGCCTAACCCATACCCTACGCCGAACACGAACCCCTCCCCGAACCCGTACCCTAAGCCGAACCTTAAGCTTATCCCTAAGCCTAACCCTAACCCTAGGCTACCCTTGACTGCTTCTGCCTCCAATAGATTTCCTAAGCACTAGTGTTTTAAGGAACAGCTTACAAAGAGAATCCTAATGTGATTTCTTTATAATGGGTGTGTTCCTTATCTTATCCTAGTGTCTAAACTCTTCTCCATGGCTGGACCCCCAAACAATATTCCTTTACGTGCTAAGGGGTATCTAGAGATTGGGATAGGTTTAATAACTACTCTAACCCTAACGCGTACCCTAACCCTAACCCCTACCCTATCACTAACACATACCCTAATCCTAACCCGTACCCTAAACCGAGCCCTAACACTAACACTTACCCTAACCTTAAGCCTAACCCGTACCCAACGCCGTACCCGAAACCCTCCACGAAAACGTACGCTAAGCCGTACCCTAACCCTAACCCTAAGCCTAACCCTAACCCTAAGCCTAACCCTAACCCTAGGCAACCCTTGACTGCTTCTGCCTCCAATAGATTTCCTAAGCACTAGTGTTTTAAGGAACAGCTTAAAAAGAGAATCCTAATATGATTTCTTTATAATGGGTGTGTTCCTTATCTTATCCTAGTGTCTAAACTCTTCTCCATGTCTGGACCCCTGAATAATATTCCTTTACGTGCTAAGGGGTATCTAGAGAGTGGGATAGGTTTAATAACTACCCTAACCCTAAAGCGTACCCTATCCCTAACCCCTACCCTAACCCTAACACGTACCCTAATCCTAACCCGTACCCTAAACCGAGCCCTAACCCTAACACTAACCCTAACCTTATCCTTAACCCATACCCTACGCCGTAACAGAACCCCTCCCCAAACCCGTACCCTAAGCCGTACCCTAACCCTAAACCTAAGCCTAATCCTAACACTAGGCTACCCTTGACTGCTTCTGCCTCCAATAAATTTCCTAAGCACTAGTGTTTTAAGGAAGAGCTTAAAAACAGAATCCTAATGTGATTTCTTTATAATGGGTGTGTTCCTTATCTTATCCTAGTGTCTAAACTCTTCTCCATGGCTGGACCCCCAAATAATATTCCTTTACGTGCTAAGGGTTATCTAGAGAGTGGGATAGGTTTAATAACTACCCTAACCCTAACGCGTACCCTAACCCTAACCCCTACCCTAACCCTAACACGAACCCTAATCCTAACCCTAACCCATACCCTACGCATTACCCGAACCCTTCCCCGAACCCGTACCCTAAGCCGTACCCTAAGCCAAACCCTAAGCCTAATCCTAACCCTAGGCTACCCTTGACTGCTTCTGCCTCCAATACATTTCCTAAGCACTAGTGTTTTAAGGAACAGCTTAAAAAGAGAATCTTAATGTGATTTCTTTATAATGGGTTTGTTCCTTATCTTATCCTAGTGTCTAAACTCTTCTCCATGGCTGGACCCCCAAATAATATTCCTTTACGTGCTAAGGGGTATCTAGAGAGTGGGATAAGTTTAATAACTACCCTAACCCTAACGCGTACCCTAACCCTAACCCCTACCCTAACCCTAACTCGTACCCTAATCCTAACCCGTACCCTAAACCGAGCCCTAACCCTAACCCTAACCCATACCCTACGCCGAACCCGAAACCCTCCCCGAACCCATAACCTAAGCCGTACCCTAAACCTAACCCTAAGCCTAACCCTAACCCTAGGCTACCCTTGACTGCTTCTGCCTCCAATAGATTTCCTAAGCACTAGTGTTTTAAGGAACAGCTTACAAAGAGAATCCTAATGTGATTTCTTTATAATGGGTGTGTTCCTTATCTTATCCTAGTGTCTAAACTCTTCTCCATGGCTGGACCCCCAAACAATATTCCTTTACGTGCTAAGGGGTATCTAGAGAGTGGGATAGGTTTAATAACTACTCTAACCCTAACGCGTACCCTAACCCTAACCCCTACCCTATCACTAACACGTACCCTAATCCTAACCCGTACCCTAAACCGAGCCCTAACACTAACACTTACCCTAACCCTAAGCCTAACCCATACCCAACGCCGTACCCGAAACCCTCCCCGAAAACGTACGCTAAGCCGTACCCTAACCCTAACCCTAAGCCTAACCCTAACCCTAGGCAACCCTTGACTGCTTCTGCCTCCAATAGATTTCCTAAGCACTAGTGTTTTAAGGAACAGCTTAAAAAGAGAATCCTAATATGATTTCTTTATAATGGGTGTGTTCCTTATCTTATCCTAGTGTCTAAACTCTTCTCCATGTCTGGACCCCTAAATAATATTCCTTTACGTGCTAAGGGGTATCTAGAGAGTGGGATAGGTTTAATAACTACCCTAACCCTAAAGCGTACCCTATCCCTAACCCCTACCCTAACGCTAACACGTACCCTAATCCTAACCCGTACCCTAAACCGAGCCCTAACCCTAACACTAACCCTAACCTTATCCTTAACCCATACCCTACGCCGTAACAGAACCCCTCCCCAAACCCGTACCCTAAGCCGTACCCTAACCCTAAACCTAAGCCTAATCCTAACACTAGGCTACCCTTGACTGCTTCTGCCTCCAATAAATTTCCTAAGCACTAGTGTTTTAAGGAACAGCTTAAAAACAGAATCCTAATGTGATTTCTTTATAATGGGTGTGTTCCTTATCTTATCCTAGTGTCTAAACTCTTCTCCATGGCTGGACCCCCAAATAATATTCCTTTACGTGCTAAGGGTTATCTAGAGAGTGGGATAGGTTTAATAACTACCCTAACCCTAACGCGTACCCTAACCCTAACCCCTGCCCTAACCCTAACCCTAACCCATACCCTACGCCGAACCCGAAACCCTCCCCGAACCCATAACCTAAGCCGTACCCTAAACCTAACCCTAAGCCTAACCCTAACCCTAGGCTACCCTTGACTGCTTCTGCCTCCAATAGATTTCCTAAGCACTAGTGTTTTAAGGAACAGCTTACAAAGAGAATCCTAATGTGATTTCTTTATAATGGGTGTGTTCCTTATCTTATCCTAGTGTCTAAACTCTTCTCCATGGCTGGACCCCCAAACAATATTCCTTTACGTGCTAAGGGGTATCTATAGAGTGGGATAGGTTTAATAACTACCCTAACCCTAACGCGTACCCTAACGCAAACCCCTACCCTAATCATAACACGTACCCTAATCCCAACCAGTACCCTAAACCGAGCCCTAACCCTAACACTAACCCTAACCCTAACCCTAACCCATACCCTTCGCCATACACGAACCTCTCCCCGAACCCGTACCCTAAGCCGTACCCTAAGCCTAACCCTAAGCCTAACCCTAACCCTAGTCTACCCTTGACTGCTTCTCTCTCCAATAGATTTCCTAAGCACTAGTGTTTTAAGGAACAGCTTAAAAATAGAATCCTAATGTGATTTCTTTATAATGGGTGTGTTCCTTATCTTACCCTAGTGTCTAAACTCTTCTCCACGTCTGGACCCCTAAATAATATTCCTTTACGTGCTAAGGGTTATCTAGAGAGTGGGATAGGTTTAATAACTACCCTAACCCTGACGCGTACCCTAACCCTAACCACTACCCTAACACTAACACGTACCCTAATCCTAACCCGTAACCTAAACCGAGCCCTAACCCTAACACTAACCCTAACACTAACCCTAACCCATACCCTACGCATTACCCGAACCCCTCCCCGAACCCGTACCCTAAGCCGTACCCTAATCCTAACCCTAAGCCTTACCCTAACCCTAGGCTACCCTTGACTGCTTCTGCCTCCAATAGATTTCGAAAGCACTAGTGTTTTAAGGAACAGCTTAAAAATAGAATCCTAATGTGATTTCTTTATAATGGGTGTGTTCCTTATCTTACCCTAGTGTCTAAACACTTCTCCACGTCTAGACCCTTAAATAATATTCCTTTACGTGCTAAGGGGTATCTAGAGAGTGGGATAGGTTTAATAACTACCCTACCCCTAACGCGTACCCTATCCCTAACCCCTACCCTAACCCTAACACGTACCCTAATCCTAACCCATACCCTAAACCGAGCCCTAACCCTAACACTGACCCTAACCCTAACCCTAACCCATACCCTACGCCGTACACGAACCCCTCCCTGAACCCGTACCCTGAGCCGTGCCCTAAGCCTAACCCTAATCCTAGGCTACCCTTGACTGCTTCTGCCCCCAATAGATTTCCTCAGCACTAGTGTTTTAAGGAACAGCTTAAAAAGAGAATCTTAATGTGATTTCTTTATAATGGGTGTGTTCCTTATCTTATCCTAGTGTCTAAACTCTTCTCCATGGCTGGACCCCCAAATAATATTCCTTTACGTGCTAAGGGGTATCTACAGAGCGGGATAGGTTTAATAACTACCCTAACCCTAACGCGTACCCTAACCCTAACCCCTACCCTAACCCTAACACGTACCCTAATCCTAACCCGTACCCTAAACCGAGCCCTAACACTAACACTTACCCTAACCCTAAGCCTAACCCGTACCCAACGCCGTACCCGAAACCCTCCCCGAAAACGTACGCTAAGCCGTACCCTAACCCTAACCCTAAGCCTAACCCTAACCCTAGGCAACCCTTCACTGCTTCTGCCTCCAATAGATTTCCTAAGCACTAGTGTTTTAAGGAACAGCTTAAAAAGAGAATCCTAATATGATTTCTTTATAATGGGTGTGTTCCTTATCTTATCCTAGTGTCTAAACTCTTCTCCATGTCTGGACCCCTAAATAATATTCCTTTACGTGCTAAGGGGTATCTAGAGAGTGGGATAGGTTTAATAACTACCCTAACCCTAACGCGTACCCTAACCCTAACCCCTACCCTAACCCTAACTCGTACCCTAATCCTAACCCGTACCCTAAACCGAGCCCTAAACCTAACCATACCCCATACCTTACGCCATACCCGAACCCCTCCCCGAACCCGTACCCTAAGCCGTACCCTAAGCCTAACCCTAAGCCTAACCCTAACCCTAGGCTACCCTTGACTGCTTCTGCCTCCAATAGATTTCCTAAGCACTAGTGTTTTAAGGAACAGCTTACAAAGAGAATCCTAATGTGATTTCTTTATAATGGGTGTGTTCCTTATCTTATCCTAGTGTCTAAACTCTTCTCCATGGCTGGACCCCCAAACAATATTCCTTTACGTGCTAAGGGGTATCTGGAGAGTGGGATAGGTTTAATAACTACCCTAACCCTAACACGTACCCTAACCCTAACCCCTATCCTACCACTAACACGTACCCTAATCCTAACCCGTACCCTAAACCGAGCCCTAACACTAACACTTACCCTAACCCATACCCAACGCCGTACCCGAAACCCTCCCCGAAAACGTACGCTAAGCCGTACCCTAACCCTAACCCTATGCCTAACCCTAACCCTAGGCAACCCTTGACTGCTTCTGCCTCCAATAGATTTCCTAAGCTCTAGTGTTTTAAGGCACAGCTTAAAAAGAGAATCCTAATGTGATTTCTTTATAATGGGTGTGTTCCTTATCTTACCCTAGTGTCTAAACTCTTCTCCACGTTTGGACCCCTAAATAATATTCCTTTACGTGCTAACGGGTATCTAGAGAGTGGGATAGGTTTAATAACTACCCTACCTCTAACGCGTACCCTAATCCTAACCCGTACCCTAAACCGAGCCCTAACCCTAACACTAACCCTAACCCTAACCCTTACCCATACCCTTCGCCATACCCGAACCCCTCCCTGAACCCATACCCTAAGCCGTACCCTAAGCCTAACCCTAAGCCTAAACCTAACCCTAGGCTACCCTTCACTGCTTCTGCCTCCAATAGATTTCCTAAGCACTAGTGTTTAAGGAACAGCTTAAAAAGAGAATCTTAATGTGATTTCTTTATAATGGGTGTGTTCCTTATCTTATCATAGTGTCTAAACTCTTTTCCATGGCTGGACCCCCAAATAATATTCCTTTACGTGCTAAGGGATATCTAGAGAGTGGGATACGTTTAATAAATACCCTAACCCTAACGCGTACCCTAACCCTAACCCCTACCCTACCACTAACACGTACCCTAATCCTAACCCGTATCCTAAACCGAGCCCTAACCCTAACACTTACCCTAACCCTAAGCCTAACCCATACCCTACGCCGAACACGAACCCCTCCCCGAACCCGTACCCTAAGCCGAACCTTAAGCTTATCCCTAAGCCTAACCCTAACCCTAGGCTACCCTTGACTGCTTCTGCCTCCAATAGATTTCCTAAGCACTAGTGTTTTAAGGAACAGCTTACAAAGAGAATCCTAATGTGATTTCTTTATAATGGGTGTGTTCCTTATCTTATCCTAGTGTCTAAACTCTTCTCCATGGCTGGACCCCCAAACAATATTCCTTTACGTGCTAAGGGGTATCTAGAGATTGGGATAGGTTTAATAACTACTCTAACCCTAACGCGTACCCTAACCCTAACCCCTACCCTATCACTAACACGTACCCTAATCCTAACCCGTACCCTAAACCGAGCCCTAACACTAACACTTACCCTAACCCTAAGCCTAACCCGTACCCAACGCCGTACCCGAAACCCTCCACGAAAACGTACGCTAAGCCGTACCCTAACCCTAACCCTAAGCCTAACCCTAACCCTAGGCAACCCTTGACTGCTTCTGCCTCCAATAGATTTCCTAAGCACTAGTGTTTTAAGGAACAGCTTAAAAAGAGAATCCTAATATGATTTCTTTATAATGGGTGTGTTCCTTATCTTATCCTAGTGTCTAAACTCTTCTCCATGTCTGGACCCCTGAATAATATTCCTTTACGTGCTAAGGGGTATCTAGAGAGTGGGATAGGTTTAATAACTACCTTAACCCTAAAGCGTACCCTATCCCTAACCCCTACCCTAACCCTAACACGTACCCTAATCCTAACCCGTACCCTAAACCGAGCCCTAACCCTAACACTAACCCTAACCTTATCCTTAACCCATACCCTACGCCGTAACAGAACCCCTCCCCAAACCCGTACCCTAAGCCGTACCCTAACCCTAAACCTAAGCCTAATCCTAACACTAGGCTACCCTTGACTGCTTCTGCCTCCAATAAATTTCCTAAGCACTAGTGTTTTAAGGAAGAGCTTAAAAACAGAATCCTAATGTGATTTCTTTATAATGGGTGTGTTCCTTATCTTATCCTAGTGTCTAAACTCTTCTCCATGGCTGGACCCCCAAATAATATTCCTTTACGTGCTAAGGGTTATCTAGAGAGTGGGATAGGTTTAATAACTACCCTAACCCTAACGCGTACCCTAACCCTAACCCCTACCCTAACCCTAACACGAACCCTAATCCTAACCCTAACCCATACCCTACGCATTACCCGAACCCTTCCCCGAACCCGTACCCTAAGCCGTACCCTAAGCCAAACCCTAAGCCTAATCCTAACCCTAGGCTACCCTTGACTGCTTCTGCCTCCAATACATTTCCTAAGCACTAGTGTTTTAAGGAACAGCTTAAAAAGAGAATCTTAATGTGATTTCTTTATAATGGGTTTGTTCCTTATCTTATCCTAGTGTCTAAACTCTTCTCCATGGCTGGACCCCCAAATAATATTCCTTTACGTGCTAAGGGGTATCTAGAGAGTGGGATAAGTTTAATAACTACCCTAACCCTAACGCGTACCCTAACCCTAACCCCTACCCTAACCCTAACTCGTACCCTAATCCTAACCCGTACCCTAAACCGAGCCCTAACCCTAACCCTAACCCATACCCTACGCCGAACCCGAAACCCTCCCCGAACCCATAACCTAAGCCGTACCCTAAACCTAACCCTAAGCCTAACCCTAACCCTAGGCTACCCTTGACTGCTTCTGCCTCCAATAGATTTCCTAAGCACTAGTGTTTTAAGGAACAGCTTACAAAGAGAATCCTAATGTGATTTCTTTATAATGGGTGTGTTCCTTATCTTATCCTAGTGTCTAAACTCTTCTCCATGACTGGACCCCCAAACAATATTCCTTTACGTGCTAAGGGGTATCTAGAGAGTGGGATAGGTTTAATAACTACTCTAACCCTAACGCGTACCCTAACCCTAACCCCTACCCTATCACTAACACGTACCCTAATCCTAACCCGTACCCTAAACCGAGCCCTAACACTAACACTTACCCTAACCCTAAGCCTAACCCATACCCAACGCCGTACCCGAAACCCTCCCCGAAAACGTACGCTAAGCCGTACCCTAACCCTAACCCTAAGCCTAACCCTAACCCTAGGCAACCCTTGACTGCTTCTGCCTCCAATAGATTTCCTAAGCACTAGTGTTTTAAGGAACAGCTTAAAAAGAGAATCCTAATATGATTTCTTTATAATGGGTGTGTTCCTTATCTTATCCTAGTGTCTAAACTCTTCTCCATGTCTGGACCCCTAAATAATATTCCTTTACGTGCTAAGGGGTATCTAGAGAGTGGGATAGGTTTAATAACTACCCTAACCCTAAAGCGTACCCTATCCCTAACCCCTACCCTAACGCTAACACGTACCCTAATCCTAACCCGTACCCTAAACCGAGCCCTAACCCTAACACTAACCCTAACCTTATCCTTAACCCATACCCTACGCCGTAACAGAACCCCTCCCCAAACCCGTATCCTAAGCTGTACCCTAACCCTAAACCTAAGCCTAATCCTAACACTAGGCTACCCTTGACTGCTTCTGCCTCCAATAAATTTCCTAAGCACTAGTGTTTTAAGGAACAGCTTAAAAACAGAATCCTAATGTGATTTCTTTATAATGGGTGTGTTCCTTATCTTATCCTAGTGTCTAAACTCTTCTCCATGGCTGGACCCCCAAATAATATTCCTTTACGTGCTAAGGGTTATCTAGAGAGTGGGATAGGTTTAATAACTACCCTAACCCTAACGCGTACCCTAACCCTAACCCCTACCCTAACCCTAACACGAACCCTAATCCTAACCCGTAACCTAAACCGAGCCCTAACCCTAACACTTACCCTAACCCTAACCCATACACTACGCCATAGCCGAACCCCTCCCCGAACCCGTACCCTAAGCCTAACCCTAAGCCTAATCCTAACCCTAGGCTACCCTTGACTGCTTCTGCCTCCAATAGATTTCCTAAGCACTAGTGTTTTAAGGAACAGGTTAAAAAGAGAATCTTAATGTGATTTCTTTATAATGGGTGTGTTCCTTATCTTATCCTAGTGTCTAAACTCTTCTCCATGGCTGGACCGCCAAATAATATTCCTTTACATGCCAAGGGGTATCTAGAGAGTGGGATAAGTTTAATAACTACCCTAACCCTAACGCGTACCCTAACCCTAACCCCTACCCTAACCCTAACTCGTACCCTAATCCTAACCCGTACCCTAAACCGAGCCCTAAACCTAACCATACCCCATACCTTACGCCATACCCGAACCCCTCCCCGAACCCGTACCCTAAGCCGTACCCTAAGCCTAACCCTAAGCCTAACCCTAACCCTAGGCTACCCTTGACTGCTTCTGCCTCCAATAGATTTCCTAAGCACTAGTGTTTTAAGGAACAGCTTACAAAGAGAATCCTAATGTGATTTCTTTATAATGGGTGTGTTCCTTATCTTATCCTAGTGTCTAAACTCTTCTCCATGGCTGGACCCCCAAACAATATTCCTTTACGTGCTAAGGGGTATCTGGAGAGTGGGATAGGTTTAATAACTACCCTAACCCTAACACGTACCCTAACCCTAACCCCTATCCTACCACTAACACGTACCCTAATCCTAACCCGTACCCTAAACCGAGCCCTAACACTAACACTTACCCTAACCCATACCCAACGCCGTACCCGAAACCCTCCCCGAAAACGTACGCTAAGCCGTACCCTAACCCTAACCCTATGCCTAACCCTAACCCTAGGCAACCCTTGACTGCTTCTGCCTCCAATAGATTTCCTAAGCTCTAGTGTTTTAAGGCACAGCTTAAAAAGAGAATCCTAATGTGATTTCTTTATAATGGGTGTGTTCCTTATCTTACCCTAGTGTCTAAACTCTTCTCCACGTTTGGACCCCTAAATAATATTCCTTTACGTGCTAACGGGTATCTAGAGAGTGGGATAGGTTTAATAACTACCCTACTTCTAACGCGTACCCTAATCCTAACCCGTACCCTAAACCGAGCCCTAACCCTAACACTAACCCTAACCCTAACCCTTACCCATACCCTTCGCCATACCCGAACCCCTCCCTGAACCCATACCCTAAGCCGTACCCTAAGCCTAACCCTAAGCCTAAACCTAACCCTAGGCTACCCTTCACTGCTTCTGCCTCCAATAGATTTCCTAAGCACTAGTGTTTAAGGAACAGCTTAAAAAGAGAATCTTAATGTGATTTCTTTATAATGGGTGTGTTCCTTATCTTATCATAGTGTCTAAACTCTTTTCCATGGCTGGACCCCCAAATAATATTCCTTTACGTGCTAAGGGGTATCTAGAGAGTGGGATACGTTTAATAAATACCCTAACCCTAACGCGTACCCTAACCCTAACCCCTACCCTACCACTAACACGTACCCTAATCCTAACCCGTATCCTAAACCGAGCCCTAACCCTAACACTTACCCTAACCCTAAGCCTAACCCATACCCTACGCCGAACCCGAACCCCTCCCCGAACCCGTACCCTAAGCCGAACCTTAAGCTTATCCCTAAGCCTAACCCTAACCCTAGGCTACCCTTGACTGCTTCTGCCTCCAATAGATTTCCTAAGCACTAGTGTTTTAAGGAACAGCTTACAAAGAGAATCTTAATGTGATTTCTTTATAATGGGTGTGTTCCTTATCTTATCCTAGTGTCTAAACTCTTCTCCATGGCTGGACCCCCAAACAATATTCCTTTACGTGCTAAGGGGTATCTAGAGATTGGGATAGGTTTAATAACTACTCTAACCCTAACGCGTACCCTATCCCTAACCCCTACCCTATCACTAACACGTACCCTAATCCTAACCCGTACCCTAAACCGAGCCCTAACACTAACACTTACCCTAACCCTAAGCCTAACCCGTACCCAACGCCGTACCCGAAACCCTCCACGAAAACGTACGCTAAGCCGTACCCTAACCCTAACCCTAAGCCTAACCCTAACCCTAGGCAACCCTTGACTGCTTCTGCCTCCAATAGATTTCCTAAGCACTAGTGTTTTAAGGAACAGCTTAAAAAGAGAATCCTAATATGATTTCTTTATAATGGGTGTGTTCCTTATCTTATCCTAGTGTCTAAACTCTTCTCCATGTCTGGACCCCTGAATAATATTCCTTTACGTGCTAAGGGGTATCTAGAGAGTGGGATAGGTTTAATAACTACCTTAACCCTAAAGCGTACCCTATCCCTAACCCCTACCCTAACCCTAACACGTACCCTAATCCTAACCCGTACCCTAAACCGAGCCCTAACCCTAACACTAACCCTAACCTTATCCTTAACCCATACCCTACGCCGTAACAGAACCCCTCCCCAAACCCGTACCCTAAGCCGTACCCTAACCCTAAACCTAAGCCTAATCCTAACACTAGGCTACCCTTGACTGCTTCTGCCTCCAATTAATTTCCTAAGCACTAGTGTTTTAAGGAAGAGCTTAAAAACAGAATCCTAATGTGATTTCTTTATAATGGGTGTGTTCCTTATCTTATCCTAGTGTCTAAACTCTTCTCCATGGCTGGACCCCCAAATAATATTACTTTACGTGCTAAGGGTTATCTAGAGAGTGGGATAGGTTTAATAACTACCCTAACCCTAACGCGTACCCTAACCCTAACCCCTACCCTAACCCTAACACGAACCCTAATCCTAACCCTAACCCATACCCTACGCATTACCCGAACCCTTCCCCGAACCCGTACCCTAAGCCGTACCCTAAGCCAAACCCTAAGCCTAATCCTAACCCTAGGCTACCCTTGACTGCTTCTGCCTCCAATACATTTCCTAAGCACTAGTGTTTTAAGGAACAGCTTAAAAAGAGAATCTTAATGTGATTTCTTTATAATGGGTTTGTTCCTTATCTTATCCTAGTGTCTAAACTCTTCTCCATGGCTGGACCCCCAAATAATATTCCTTTACGTGCTAAGGGGTATCTAGAGAGTGGGATAAGTTTAATAACTACCCTAACCCTAACGCGTACCCTAACCCTAACCCCTACCCTAACCCTAACACGAACCCTAATCCTAACCCGTAACCTAAACCGAGCCCTAACCCTAACACTTACCCTAACCCTAACCCATACACTACGCCATAGCCGAACCCCTCCCCGAACCCGTACCCTAAGCCTAACCCTAAGCCTAATCCTAACCCTAGGCTACCCTTGACTGCTTCTGCCTCCAATAGATTTCCTAAGCACTAGTGTTTTAAGGAACAGCTTAAAAAGAGAATCCTAATGTGATTTCTTTATAATGGGTGTGTTCTTTATCTTATCCTACTGTCTAAACTCTTTTCCATGGCTGGACCCCCAAATAATATTCCTTAACGTGCTAAGGGGTATCTAGATAGTGGGATAGGTTTAATAACTACCCTAACCCTAACGCGTAAACTAACCCTAACCCCTACCCTAACCTTATCACGTACCCTAATCCTAACACGTACCCTAAACCGAGCCCTAACCCTAACACTTACCCTAACCCTAAGCCTAACCCATACCCTACGCCGTACCCGAAACCCTCCCCGAACCCGTACGCTAAGCCGTACCCTAACCCTAACCCTAAGCCTAAACCTAACCCAAGGCTACCCTTGACTGCTTCTGCCTCCAATAGATTTCCTAAGCACTAGTGTTTCAAGGAACAGCTTAAAAATAGAATCCTAAAGTGATTTCTTTATAATGGGGGTGTTCCTTATCTTACCCTAGTGTCTAAACTCTTCTCCACGTCTGGACCCCTAAATAATATTCCTTTACGTGCTAAGGGGTATCTAGAGAGTGGGATAGGTTTAATAACTACCCTATCCCTAACGTGTACCCTATCCCTAAACCCTACCCTAACCCTAACACGTACCCTAATCCTAACCCGTACCCTAAACCGTGCCCTAACCCTAACACTGACCCTAACCCTAACCCTAACCCATACCCTACGCCGTACACGAACCCCTCCCTGAACCCGTACCCTGAGCCGTACCCTAAGCCT
Source organism: Balaenoptera physalus (assembly GCF_965194825.1). Taxonomy (NCBI): domain Eukaryota; kingdom Metazoa; phylum Chordata; class Mammalia; order Artiodactyla; family Balaenopteridae; genus Balaenoptera; species Balaenoptera physalus. Next base: position 28,108 of record NW_028124905.1, read on the forward strand.
AACCCTAACCCTAGGCTACTCTTGACTGCTTCTGCCTCCAATAGATTTCCTAAGCACTAGTGTTTTAAGGAACAGCTTAAAAAGAGAATCCTAATGTGTTTTCTTTATAATGGGTGTGTTCCTTATCTTATCCTAGTGTCTAAACTCTTCTCCATGGCTGGACCCCCAAATAATATTCCTTTACGTGCTAAGGGGTATCTAGAGAGTGGGATAGGTTTAATAACTACCCTAACCCTAACGCGTACCCTAAACCTAACCCCTACCCTAACACTAACACGTACCCTAATCCTAACCCGTACCCTAAACCGAGCCCTAACCCTAACACTAACCCTAAGCCTAACCCTAACCCATACCCTACGCATTACCCGAACCCCTCCCCGAACCCATAACCTAAGCCGTACCCTAACCCTAACCCTAAGCCTAACCCTAACCCTAGGCTACCCTTGACTGCTTCTGCCTCCAATAGATTTCCTAAGCACTAGTGTTTTAAGGAACAGCTTAAAAAGAGAATCTTAATGTGATTTCTTTATAATGGGTGTGTTCCTTATCTTATCCTAGTGTCTAAACTCTTCTCCATGGCTGGACCCCCAAATAATATTCCTTTACGTGCTAAGGGGTATCTAGAGAGTGGGATAGGTTTAATAACTACCCTACCCCTAACGCGTACCCTATCCCTAACCCCTACCCTAACCCTAACACGTACCCTAATCCTAACCCGTACCCTAAACCGAGCCCTAACCCTAACACTGACCCTAACCCTAACCCTAACCCATACCCTACGCCGTACACAAACCCCTCCCTGAACTCGTACCCTGAGCCGTGCCTTAAGACTAACCCTAACCCTAGGCTACCCTTGACTGCTTCTGCCTCCAATAGATTTCCTAAGCACTAGTGTTTTAAGGAACAGGTTAAAAAGAGAATCTTAATGTGATTTCTTTATAATGGGTGTGTTCCTTATCTTATCCTAGTGTCTAAACTCTTCTCCATGGCTGGACCGCCAAATAATATTCCTTTACATGCTAAGGGGTATCTAGAGAGTGGGATAAGTTTAATAACTACCCTAACCCTAACGCGTACCCTAACCCTAACCCCTACCCTAACCCTAACTCGTACCCTAATCCTAACCCGTACCCTAAACCGAGCCCTAAACCTAACCATACCCCATGCCTTACGCCATACCCGAACCCCTCCCCGAACCCGTACCCTAAGCCGTACCCTAAGCCTAACCCTAAGCCTAACCCTAACCCTAGGCCACCCTTGACTGCTTCTGCCTCCAATAGATTTCCTAAGCACTAGTGTTTTAAGGAACAGCTTACAAAGAGAATCCTAATGTGATTTCTTTATAATGGGTGTGTTCCTTATCTTATCCTAGTGTCTAAACTCTTCTCCATGGCTGGACCCCCAAACAATATTCCTTTACGTGCTAAGGGGTATCTGGAGAGTGGGATAGGTTTAATAACTACCCTAACCCTAACACGTACCCTAACCCTAACCCCTATCCTACCACTAACACGTACCCTAATCCTAACCCGTACCCTAAACCGAGCCCTAACACTAACACTTACCCTAACCCATACCCAACGCCGTACCCGAAACCCTCCCCGAAAACGTACGCTAAGCCGTACCCTAACCCTAACCCTATGCCTAACACTAACCCTAGGCAACCCTTGACTGCTTCTGCCTCCAATAGATTTCCTAAGCTCTAGTGTTTTAAGGCACAGCTTAAAAAGAGAATCCTAATGTGATTTCTTTATAATGGGTGTGTTCCTTATCTTACCCTAGTGTCTAAACTCTTCTCCACGTTTGGACCCCTAAATAATATTCCTTTACGTGCTAACGGGTATCTAGAGAGTGGGATAGGTTTAATAACTACCCTACCTCTAACGCGTACCCTAATCCTAACCCGTACCCTAAACCGAGCCCTAACCCTAACACTAACCCTAACCCTAACCCTTACCCATACCCTACGCCGTAACAGAACCCCTCCCCAAACCCGTACCCTAAGCCGTACCCTAACCCTAAACCTAAGCCTAATCCTAACACTAGGCTACCCTTGACTGCTTCTGCCTCCAATAAATTTCCTAAGCACTAGTGTTTTAAGGAACAGCTTAAAAACAGAATCCTAATGTGATTTCTTTATAATGGGTGTGTTCCTTATCTTATCCTAGTGTCTAAACTCTTCTCCATGGCTGGACCCCCAAATAATATTCCTTTACGTGCTAAGGGTTATCTAGAGAGTGGGATAGGTTTAATAACTACCCTAACCCTAACGCGTACCCTAACCCTAACCCCTACCCTAACCCTAACACGAACCCTAATCCTAACCCTAACCCATACCCTACACATTACCCGAACCCTTCCCCGAACCCGTACCCTAAGCCGTACCCTAAGCCTAATCCTAACCCTAGGCTACCCTTGACTGCTTCTGCCTCCAATACATTTCCTAAGCACTAGTGTTTTAAGGAACAGCTGAAAAAGAGAATCCTAAAGTGATTTCTTTATAATGGGTGTGTTCCTTATCTTACCCTAGTGTCTAAACTCTTCTCCATGACTGGACCCCCAAATAATATTCCTTTACATGCTAAGGGGTATCTAGAGAGTGGGATAGGTTTAATAACTACCCTAACCCTAACGCGTACCCTAACGCAAACCCCTACCCTAATCATAACACGTACCCTAATCCCAACCAGTACCCTAAACCGAGCCCTAACCCTAACACTAACCCTAACCCTAACCCTAACCCATACCCTTCGCCATACACGAACCTCTCCCCGAACCCGTACCCTAAGCCGTACCCTAAGCCTAACCCTAAGCCTAACCCTAACCCTAGTCTACCCTTGACTGCTTCTCTCTCCAATAGATTTCCTAAGCACTAGTGTTTTAAGGAACAGCTTAAAAATAGAATCCTAATGTGATTTCTTTATAATGGGTGTGTTCCTTATCTTACCCTAGTGTCTAAACTCTTCTCCACGTCTGGACCCCTAAATAATATTCCTTTACGTGCTAAGGGTTATCTAGAGAGTGGGATAGGTTTAATAACTACCCTAACCCTGACGCGTACCCTAACCCTAACCACTACCCTAACACTAACACGTACCCTAATCCTAACCCGTAACCTAAACCGAGCCCTAACCCTAACACTAACCCTAACACTAACCCTAACCCATACCCTACGCATTACCCGAACCCCTCCCCGAACCCGTACCCTAAGCCGTACCCTAATCCTAACCCTAAGCCTTACCCTAACCCTAGGCTACCCTTGACTGCTTCTGCCTCCAATAGATTTCGAAAGCACTAGTGTTTTAAGGAACAGCTTAAAAATAGAATCCTAATGTGATTTCTTTATAATGGGTGTGTTCCTTATCTTACCCTAGTGTCTAAACACTTCTCCACGTCTAGACCCTTAAATAATATTCCTTTACGTGCTAAGGGGTATCTAGAGAGTGGGATAGGTTTAATAACTACCCTACCCCTAACGCGTACCCTATCCCTAACCCCTACCCTAACCCTAACACGTACCCTAATCCTAACCCATACCCTAAACCGAGCCCTAACCCTAACACTGACCCTAACCCTAACCCTAACCCATACCCTACGCCGTACACGAACCCCTCCCTGAACCCGTACCCTGAGCCGTGCCCTAAGCCTAACCCTAATCCTAGGCTACCCTTGACTGCTTCTGCCCCCAATAGATTTCCTCAGCACTAGTGTTTTAAGGAACAGCTTAAAAAGAGAATCTTAATGTGATTTCTTTATAATGGGTGTGTTCCTTATCTTATCCTAGTGTCTAAACTCTTCTCCATGGCTGGACCCCCAAATAATATTCCTTTACGTGCTAAGGGGTATCTACAGAGCGGGATAGGTTTAATAACTACCCTAACCCTAACGCGTACCCTAACCCTAACCCCTACCCTAACCCTAACACGTACCCTAATCCTAACCCGTACCCTAAACCGAGCCCTAACCCTAACCCTAACCCATACCCTACGCCGAACCCGAAACCCTCCCCGAACCCATAACCTAAGCCGTACCCTAAACCTAACCCTAAGCCTAACCCTAACCCTAGGCTACCCTTGACTGCTTCTGCCTCCAATAGATTTCCTAAGCACTAGTGTTTTAAGGAACAGCTTACAAAGAGAATCCTAATGTGATTTCTTTATAATGGGTGTGTTCCTTATCTTATCCTAGTGTCTAAACTCTTCTCCATGGCTGGACCCCCAAACAATATTCCTTTACGTGCTAAGGGGTATCTAGAGAGTGGGATAGGTTTAATAACTACTCTAACCCTAACGCGTACCCTAACCCTAACCCCTACCCTATCACTAACACGTACCCTAATCCTAACCCGTACCCTAAACCGAGCCCTAACACTAACACTTACCCTAACCCTAAGCCTAACCCGTACCCAACGCCGTACCCGAAACCCTCCCCGAAAACGTACGCTAAGCCGTACCCTAACCCTAACCCTAAGCCTAACCCTAACCCTAGGCAACCCTTCACTGCTTCTGCCTCCAATAGATTTCCTAAGCACTAGTGTTTTAAGGAACAGCTTAAAAAGAGAATCCTAATATGATTTCTTTATAATGGGTGTGTTCCTTATCTTATCCTAGTGTCTAAACTCTTCTCCATGTCTGGACCCCTAAATAATATTCCTTTACGTGCTAAGGGGTATCTAGAGAGTGGGATAGGTTTAATAACTACCCTAACCCTAACGCGTACCCTAACCCTAACCCCTACCCTAACCCTAACTCGTACCCTAATCCTAACCCGTACCCTAAACCGAGCCCTAAACCTAACCATACCCCATACCTTACGCCATACCCGAACCCCTCCCCGAACCCGTACCCTAAGCCGTACCCTAAGCCTAACCCTAAGCCTAACCCTAACCCTAGGCTACCCTTGACTGCTTCTGCCTCCAATAGATTTCCTAAGCACTAGTGTTTTAAGGAACAGCTTACAAAGAGAATCCTAATGTGATTTCTTTATAATGGGTGTGTTCCTTATCTTATCCTAGTGTCTAAACTCTTCTCCATGGCTGGACCCCCAAACAATATTCCTTTACGTGCTAAGGGGTATCTGGAGAGTGGGATAGGTTTAATAACTACCCTAACCCTAACACGTACCCTAACCCTAACCCCTATCCTACCACTAACACGTACCCTAATCCTAACCCGTACCCTAAACCGAGCCCTAACACTAACACTTACCCTAACCCATACCCAACGCCGTACCCGAAACCCTCCCCGAAAACGTACGCTAAGCCGTACCCTAACCCTAACCCTATGCCTAACCCTAACCCTAGGCAACCCTTGACTGCTTCTGCCTCCAATAGATTTCCTAAGCTCTAGTGTTTTAAGGCACAGCTTAAAAAGAGAATCCTAATGTGATTTCTTTATAATGGGTGTGTTCCTTATCTTACCCTAGTGTCTAAACTCTTCTCCACGTTTGGACCCCTAAATAATATTCCTTTACGTGCTAACGGGTATCTAGAGAGTGGGATAGGTTTAATAACTACCCTACCTCTAACGCGTACCCTAATCCTAACCCGTACCCTAAACCGAGCCCTAACCCTAACACTAACCCTAACCCTAACCCTTACCCATACCCTTCGCCATACCCGAACCCCTCCCTGAACCCATACCCTAAGCCGTACCCTAAGCCTAACCCTAAGCCTAAACCTAACCCTAGGCTACCCTTCACTGCTTCTGCCTCCAATAGATTTCCTAAGCACTAGTGTTTAAGGAACAGCTTAAAAAGAGAATCTTAATGTGATTTCTTTATAATGGGTGTGTTCCTTATCTTATCATAGTGTCTAAACTCTTTTCCATGGCTGGACCCCCAAATAATATTCCTTTACGTGCTAAGGGATATCTAGAGAGTGGGATACGTTTAATAAATACCCTAACCCTAACGCGTACCCTAACCCTAACCCCTACCCTACCACTAACACGTACCCTAATCCTAACCCGTATCCTAAACCGAGCCCTAACCCTAACACTTACCCTAACCCTAAGCCTAACCCATACCCTACGCCGAACACGAACCCCTCCCCGAACCCGTACCCTAAGCCGAACCTTAAGCTTATCCCTAAGCCTAACCCTAACCCTAGGCTACCCTTGACTGCTTCTGCCTCCAATAGATTTCCTAAGCACTAGTGTTTTAAGGAACAGCTTACAAAGAGAATCCTAATGTGATTTCTTTATAATGGGTGTGTTCCTTATCTTATCCTAGTGTCTAAACTCTTCTCCATGGCTGGACCCCCAAACAATATTCCTTTACGTGCTAAGGGGTATCTAGAGATTGGGATAGGTTTAATAACTACTCTAACCCTAACGCGTACCCTAACCCTAACCCCTACCCTATCACTAACACGTACCCTAATCCTAACCCGTACCCTAAACCGAGCCCTAACACTAACACTTACCCTAACCCTAAGCCTAACCCGTACCCAACGCCGTACCCGAAACCCTCCACGAAAACGTACGCTAAGCCGTACCCTAACCCTAACCCTAAGCCTAACCCTAACCCTAGGCAACCCTTGACTGCTTCTGCCTCCAATAGATTTCCTAAGCACTAGTGTTTTAAGGAACAGCTTAAAAAGAGAATCCTAATATGATTTCTTTATAATGGGTGTGTTCCTTATCTTATCCTAGTGTCTAAACTCTTCTCCATGTCTGGACCCCTGAATAATATTCCTTTACGTGCTAAGGGGTATCTAGAGAGTGGGATAGGTTTAATAACTACCCTAACCCTAAAGCGTACCCTACCCCTAACCCCTACCCTAACCCTAACACGTACCCTAATCCTAACCCGTACCCTAAACCGAGCCCTAACCCTAACACTAACCCTAACCTTATCCTTAACCCATACCCTACGCCGTAACAGAACCCCTCCCCAAACCCGTACCCTAAGCCGTACCCTAACCCTAAACCTAAGCCTAATCCTAACACTAGGCTACCCTTGACTGCTTCTGCCTCCAATAAATTTCCTAAGCACTAGTGTTTTAAGGAAGAGCTTAAAAACAGAATCCTAATGTGATTTCTTTATAATGGGTGTGTTCCTTATCTTATCCTAGTGTCTAAACTCTTCTCCATGGCTGGACCCCCAAATAATATTCCTTTACGTGCTAAGGGTTATCTAGAGAGTGGGATAGGTTTAATAACTACCCTAACCCTAACGCGTACCCTAACCCTAACCCCTACCCTAACCCTGACACGAACCCTAATCCTAACCCTAACCCATACCCTACGCATTACCCGAACCCTTCCCCGAACCCGTACCCTAAGCCGTACCCTAAGCCAAACCCTAAGCCTAATCCTAACCCTAGGCTACCCTTGACTGCTTCTGCCTCCAATACATTTCCTAAGCACTAGTGTTTTAAGGAACAGCTTAAAAAGAGAATCTTAATGTGATTTCTTTATAATGGGTTTGTTCCTTATCTTATCCTAGTGTCTAAACTCTTCTCCATGGCTGGACCCCCAAATAATATTCCTTTACGTGCTAAGGGGTATCTAGAGAGTGGGATAAGTTTAATAACTACCCTAACCCTAACGCGTACCCTAACCCTAACCCCTACCCTAACCCTAACTCGTACCCTAATCCTAACCCGTACCCTAAACCGAGCCCTAACCCTAACCCTAACCCATACCCTACGCCGAACCCGAAACCCTCCCCGAACCCATAACCTAAGCCGTACCCTAAACCTAACCCTAAGCCTAACCCTAACCCTAGGCTACCCTTGACTGCTTCTGCCTCCAATAGATTTCCTAAGCACTAGTGTTTTAAGGAACAGCTTACAAAGAGAATCCTAATGTGATTTCTTTATAATGGGTGTGTTCCTTATCTTATCCTAGTGTCTAAACTCTTCTCCATGACTGGACCCCCAAACAATATTCCTTTACGTGCTAAGGGGTATCTAGAGAGTGGGATAGGTTTAATAACTACTCTAACCCTAACGCGTACCCTAACCCTAACCCCTACCCTATCACTAACACGTACCCTAATCCTAACCCGTACCCTAAACCGAGCCCTAACACTAACACTTACCCTAACCCTAAGCCTAACCCATACCCAACGCCGTACCCGAAACCCTCCCCGAAAACGTACGCTAAGCCGTACCCTAACCCTAACCCTAAGCCTAACCCTAACCCTAGGCAACCCTTGACTGCTTCTGCCTCCAATAGATTTCCTAAGCACTAGTGTTTTAAGGAACAGCTTAAAAAGAGAATCCTAATATGATTTCTTTATAATGGGTGTGTTCCTTATCTTATCCTAGTGTCTAAACTCTTCTCCATGTCTGGACCCCTAAATAATATTCCTTTACGTGCTAAGGGGTATCTAGAGAGTGGGATAGGTTTAATAACTACCCTAACCCTAAAGCGTACCCTATCCCTAACCCCTACCCTAACGCTAACACGTACCCTAATCCTAACCCGTACCCTAAACCGAGCCCTAACCCTAACACTAACCCTAACCTTATCCTTAACCCATACCCTACGCCGTAACAGAACCCCTCCCCAAACCCGTATCCTAAGCTGTACCCTAACCCTAAACCTAAGCCTAATCCTAACACTAGGCTACCCTTGACTGCTTCTGCCTCCAATAAATTTCCTAAGCACTAGTGTTTTAAGGAACAGCTTAAAAACAGAATCCTAATGTGATTTCTTTATAATGGGTGTGTTCCTTATCTTATCCTAGTGTCTAAACTCTTCTCCATGGCTGGACCCCCAAATAATATTCCTTTACGTGCTAAGGGTTATCTAGAGAGTGGGATAGGTTTAATAACTACCCTAACCCTAACGCGTACCCTAACCCTAACCCCTACCCTAACCCTAACACGAACCCTAATCCTAACCCGTAACCTAAACCGAGCCCTAACCCTAACACTCACCCTAACCCTAACCCATACACTACGCCATAGCCGAACCCCTCCCCGAACCCGTACCCTAAGCCTAACCCTAAGCCTAATCCTAACCCTAGGCTACCCTTGACTGCTTCTGCCTCCAATAGATTTCCTAAGCACTAGTGTTTTAAGGAACAGGTTAAAAAGAGAATCTTAATGTGATTTCTTTATAATGGGTGTGTTCCTTATCTTATCCTAGTGTCTAAACTCTTCTCCATGGCTGGACCGCCAAATAATATTCCTTTACATGCCAAGGGGTATCTAGAGAGTGGGATAAGTTTAATAACTACCCTAACCCTAACGCGTACCCTAACCCTAACCCCTACCCTAACCCTAACTCGTACCCTAATCCTAACCCGTACCCTAAACCGAGCCCTAAACCTAACCATACCCCATACCTTACGCCATACCCGAACCCCTCCCCGAACCCGTACCCTAAGCCGTACCCTAAGCCTAACCCTAAGCCTAACCCTAACCCTAGGCTACCCTTGACTGCTTCTGCCTCCAATAGATTTCCTAAGCACTAGTGTTTTAAGGAACAGCTTACAAAGAGAATCCTAATGTGATTTCTTTATAATGGGTGTGTTCCTTATCTTATCCTAGTGTCTAAACTCTTCTCCATGGCTGGACCCCCAAACAATATTCCTTTACGTGCTAAGGGGTATCTGGAGAGTGGGATAGGTTTAATAACTACCCTAACCCTAACACGTACCCTAACCCTAACCCCTATCCTACCACTAACACGTACCCTAATCCTAACCCGTACCCTAAACCGAGCCCTAACACTAACACTTACCCTAACCCATACCCAACGCCGTACCCGAAACCCTCCCCGAAAACGTACGCTAAGCCGTACCCTAACCCTAACCCTATGCCTAACCCTAACCCTAGGCAACCCTTGACTGCTTCTGCCTCCAATAGATTTCCTAAGCTCTAGTGTTTTAAGGCACAGCTTAAAAAGAGAATCCTAATGTCATTTCTTTATAATGGGTGTGTTCCTTATCTTACCCTAGTGTCTAAACTCTTCTCCACGTTTGGACCCCTAAATAATATTCCTTTACGTGCTAACGGGTATCTAGAGAGTGGGATAGGTTTAATAACTACCCTACTTCTAACGCGTACCCTAATCCTAACCCGTACCCTAAACCGAGCCCTAACCCTAACACTAACCCTAACCCTAACCCTTACCCATACCCTTCGCCATACCCGAACCCCTCCCTGAACCCATACCCTAAGCCGTACCCTAAGCCTAACCCTAAGCCTAAACCTAACCCTAGGCTACCCTTCACTGCTTCTGCCTCCAATAGATTTCCTAAGCACTAGTGTTTAAGGAACAGCTTAAAAAGAGAATCTTAATGTGATTTCTTTATAATGGGTGTGTTCCTTATCTTATCATAGTGTCTAAACTCTTTTCCATGGCTGGACCCCCAAATAATATTCCTTTACGTGCTAAGGGGTATCTAGAGAGTGGGATACGTTTAATAAATACCCTAACCCTAACGCGTACCCTAACCCTAACCCCTACCCTACCACTAACACGTACCCTAATCCTAACCCGTATCCTAAACCGAGCCCTAACCCTAACACTTACCCTAACCCTAAGCCTAACCCATACCCTACGCCGAACCCGAACCCCTCCCCGAACCCGTACCCTAAGCCGAACCTTAAGCTTATCCCTAAGCCTAACCCTAACCCTAGGCTACCCTTGACTGCTTCTGCCTCCAATAGATTTCCTAAGCACTAGTGTTTTAAGGAACAGCTTACAAAGAGAATCTTAATGTGATTTCTTTATAATGGGTGTGTTCCTTATCTTATCCTAGTGTCTAAACTCTTCTCCATGGCTGGACCCCCAAACAATATTCCTTTACGTGCTAAGGGGTATCTAGAGATTGGGATAGGTTTAATAACTACTCTAACCCTAACGCGTACCCTATCCCTAACCCCTACCCTATCACTAACACGTACCCTAATCCTAACCCGTACCCTAAACCGAGCCCTAACACTAACACTTACCCTAACCCTAAGCCTAACCCGTACCCAACGCCGTACCCGAAACCCTCCACGAAAACGTACGCTAAGCCGTACCCTAACCCTAACCCTAAGCCTAACCCTAACCCTAGGCAACCCTTGACTGCTTCTGCCTCCAATAGATTTCCTAAGCACTAGTGTTTTAAGGAACAGCTTAAAAAGAGAATCCTAATATGATTTCTTTATAATGGGTGTGTTCCTTATCTTATCCTAGTGTCTAAACTCTTCTCCATGTCTGGACCCCTGAATAATATTCCTTTACGTGCTAAGGGGTATCTAGAGAGTGGGATAGGTTTAATAACTACCTTAACCCTAAAGCGTACCCTATCCCTAACCCCTACCCTAACCCTAACACGTACCCTAATCCTAACCCGTACCCTAAACCGAGCCCTAACCCTAACACTAACCCTAACCTTATCCTTAACCCATACCCTACGCCGTAACAGAACCCCTCCCCAAACCCGTACCCTAAGCCGTACCCTAACCCTAAACCTAAGCCTAATCCTAACACTAGGCTACCCTTGACTGCTTCTGCCTCCAATTAATTTCCTAAGCACTAGTGTTTTAAGGAAGAGCTTAAAAACAGAATCCTAATGTGATTTCTTTATAATGGGTGTGTTCCTTATCTTATCCTAGTGTCTAAACTCTTCTCCATGGCTGGACCCCCAAATAATATTCCTTTACGTGCTAAGGGTTATCTAGAGAGTGGGATAGGTTTAATAACTACCCTAACCCTAACGCGTACCCTAACCCTAACCCCTACCCTAACCCTAACACGAACCCTAATCCTAACCCTAACCCATACCCTACGCATTACCCGAACCCTTCCCCGAACCCGTACCCTAAGCCGTACCCTAAGCCAAACCCTAAGCCTAATCCTAACCCTAGGCTACCCTTGACTGCTTCTGCCTCCAATACATTTCCTAAGCACTAGTGTTTTAAGGAACAGCTTAAAAAGAGAATCTTAATGTGATTTCTTTATAATGGGTTTGTTCCTTATCTTATCCTAGTGTCTAAACTCTTCTCCATGGCTGGACCCCCAAATAATATTCCTTTACGTGCTAAGGGGTATCTAGAGAGTGGGATAAGTTTAATAACTACCCTAACCCTAACGCGTACCCTAACCCTAACCCCTACCCTAACCCTAACTCGTACCCTAATCCTAACCCGTACCCTAAACCGAGCCCTAAACCTAACCCTAACCCATACCCTACGCCGTACCCGAATCCCTCCCCGAACCCATACCCTAAGCCGTACCCAAAGCCTAACCCTAAGCCTAACCCTAACCCTAGGCTACCCTTGACTGCTTGTGCCTCCAATAGATTTCCTAAGCACTAGTGTTTTAAGGAACAGCTTACAAAGAGAATCCTAATGTGATTTCTTTATAATGGGTGTGTTCCTTATCTTATCCTAGTGTCTAAACTCTTCTCCATGGCTGGACCCCCAAACAATATTCCTTTACGTGCTAAGGGGTATCTAGAGAGTGGGATAGGTTTAATAACTACCCTAACCCTAACGCGTACCCTAACCCTAACCCCTACCCTACCACTAACACGTACCCTAATCCTAACCCGTACCCTAAACCGAGCCCTAACCCTAACACTTACCCTAACCCTAAGCCTAACCCATACCCAAAGCCGTACCCGAAACCCTCCCCGAAAACGTATGCTAAGCCGTACCCTAACCCTAACCCTAAGCCTAACCCTAACCCTAGGCAACCCTTAACTGCTTCTGCCTCCAATAGATTTCCTAAGCACTAGTGTTTTAATGAACAGCTTAAAAAGAGAATCCTAATGTGATTTCTTTATAATGGGTGTGTTCCTTATCTTATCCTAGTGTCTAAACTCTTCTCCATGGCTGGACCCCCAAATAATATTCCTTTACGTGCTAACGGGTATCTAGAGAGTGGGATAGATTTAATAATTACCCTACCCCTAACGCGTACCCTATCCCTAACCCCTACGCTAACCCTAACACGTACCCTAATCCTAACCCGTACCCTAAACCGAGCCCTAACCCTAACACTGACCCTAACCCTAACCCTAACCCATACCCTACGCCGTACACGAACCCCTCCCCGAACCCATACCCTAAGCCGTACCCTAAGCTTAACCCTGAGCCTAACCCTAACCCTAGGCTACCCTTGACTGCTTCTGCCTCCAATAGATTTCCTAAGCACTAGTGTTTTCAGGAACAGCTTAAAAAGAGAATCCTAATGTGATTTCTTTATAATGGGTGTGTTCCTTATCTTACCCTAGTGTTTAAACTCTTCTCCACGTGTGGACCCCTAAATAATATTCCTTTACGTGCTAACGGGTATCTAGAGAGTGGGACAGGTTTAATAACTACCCTACCCCTAACGCGTACCCTATCCCTAATCCCTACCCTAACCCTAACACGTACCCTAATCCTAACCCGTAACCTAAACCGAGCCCTAACCCTAACACTTACCCTAACCCTAACCCTAACCCATACCCTACGCCATACACGAACCCCTCCCCGAACGCGTACCCTAAGCCTAACCCTAAGCCTAATCCTAACCCTAGGCTACCCTTGACTGCTTCTGCCTAAAATAGATTTTCTAAGCACTAGTGTTTTAAGGAACAGCTTAAAAAGAGAATCTTAATGTGATTTCTTTATGATGGGTGTGTTCCTTATCTTATCCTAGTGTCTAAACTCTTCTCCATGGCTGGACCCCCAAATAATATTCCTTTACGTACTAAGGGGTATCTATAGAGTGGGATAGGTTTAATAACTACCCTAACCCTAACGCGTACCCTAACGCAAACCCCTACCCTAATCATAACACGTACCCTAATCCCAACCAGTACCCTAAACCGAGCCCTAACCCTAACACTAACCCTAACCCTAACCCTAACCCATACCCTTCGCCATACACGAACCTCTCCCCGAACCCGTACCCTAAGCCGTACCCTAAGCCTAACCCTAAGCCTAACCCTAACCCTAGTCTACCCTTGACTGCTTCTCTCTCCAATAGATTTCCTAAGCACTAGTGTTTTAAGGAACAGCTTAAAAATAGAATCCTAATGTGATTTCTTTATAATGGGTGTGTTCCTTATCTTACCATAGTGTCTAAACTCTTCTCCACGTCTGGACCCCTAAATAATATTCCTTTACGTGCTAAGGGTTATCTAGAGAGTGGGATAGGTTTAATAACTACCCTAACCCTAACGCGTACCCTAACCCTAACCACTACCCTAACACTAACACGTACCCTAATCTTAACCCGTAACCTAAACCGAGCCCTAACCCTAACACTAACCCTAACCCTAACCCATACCCTACGCATTACCCGAACCCCTCCCCGAACCCGTACCCTAAGCCGTACCCTAATCCTAACCCTAAGCCTTACCCTAACCCTAAGCTACCCTTGACTGCTTCTGCCTCCAATAGATTTCGAAAGCACTAGTGTTTTAAGGAACAGCTTAAAAATAGAATCCTAATGTGATTTCTTTATAATGGGTGTGTTCCTTATCTTACCCTAGTGTCTAAACACTTCTCCACGTCTAGACCCCTAAATAATATTCCTTTACGTGCTAAGGGGTATCTAGAGAGTGGGATAGGTTTAATAACTACCCTACCCCTAACGCGTACCCTATCCCTAACCCCTACCCTAACCCTAACACGTACCCTAATCCTAACCCATACCCTAAACCGAGCACTAACCCTAACACTGACCCTAACCCTAACCCTAACCCATACCCTACGCCGTACACGAACCCCTCCCTGAAACCGTACCCTGAGCCGTGACCTAAGCCTAACCCTAATCCTAGGCTACCCTTGACTGCTTCTGCCCCCAATAGATTTCCTCAGCACTAGTGTTTTAAGGAACAGCTTAAAAAGAGAATCTTAATGTGATTTCTTTATAATGGGTGTGTTCCTTATCTTATCCTAGTGTCTAAACTCTTCTCCATGGCTGGACCCCCAAATAATATTCCTTTACGTGCTAAGGGGTATCTACAGAGTGGGATAGGTTTAATAACTACCCTAACCCTAACGCGTACCCTAACCCTAACCCCTACCCTAACCCTAACACGTACCCTAATCCTAACCCGTACCCTAAACCGAGCCCTAACCCTAACCCTAACCCATACCCTACGCCGAACCCGAAACCCTCCCCGAACCCATAACCTAAGCCGTACCCTAAACCTAACCCTAAGCCTAACCCTAACCCTAGGCTACCCTTGACTGCTTCTGCCTCCAATAGATTTCCTAAGCACTAGTGTTTTAAGGAACAGCTTACAAAGAGAATCCTAATGTGATTTCTTTATAATGGGTGTGTTCCTTATCTTATCCTAGTGTCTAAACTCTTCTCCATGCCTGGACCCCCAAATAATATTCCTTTACGTGCTAAGGGGTATCTAGAGAGTGGGATAAGTTTAATAACTACCCTAACCCTAACGCGTACCCTAACCCTAACCCCTACCCTAACCCTAACTCGTACCCTAATCCTAACCCGTACCCTAAACCGAGCCCTAAACCTAACCCTAACCCATACCCTACGCCGTACCCGAATCCCTCCCCGAACCCATACCCTAAGCCGTACCCAAAGCCTAACCCTAAGCCTAACCCTAACCCTAGGCTACCCTTGACTGCTTGTGCCTCCAATAGATTTCCTAAGCACTAGTGTTTTAAGGAACAGCTTACAAAGAGAATCCTAATGTGATTTCTTTATAATGGGTGTGTTCCTTATCTTATCCTAGTGTCTAAACTCTTCTCCATGGCTGGACCCCCAAACAATATTCCTTTACGTGCTAAGGGGTATCTAGAGAGTGGGATAGGTTTAATAACTACCCTAACCCTAACGCGTACCCTAACCCTAACCCCTACCCTACCACTAACACGTACCCTAATCCTAACCCGTACCCTAAACCGAGCCCTAACCCTAACACTTACCCTAACCCTAAGCCTAACCCATACCCAAAGCCGTACCCGAAACCCTCCCCGAAAACGTATGCTAAGCCGTACCCTAACCCTAACCCTAAGCCTAACCCTAACCCTAGGCAACCCTTAACTGCTTCTGCCTCCAATAGATTTCCTAAGCACTAGTGTTTTAATGAACAGCTTAAAAAGAGAATCCTAATGTGATTTCTTTATAATGGGTGTGTTCCTTATCTTATCCTAGTGTCTAAACTCTTCTCCATGGCTGGACCCCCAAATAATATTCCTTTACGTGCTAACGGGTATCTAGAGAGTGGGATAGATTTAATAATTACCCTACCCCTAACGCGTAATAATTACCCTATCCCTAACCCCTACGCTAACCCTAACACGTACCCTAATCCTAACCCGTACCCTAAACCGAGCCCTAACCCTAACACTGACCCTAACCCTAACCCTAACCCATACCCTACGCCGTACACGAACCCCTCCCCGAACCCATACCCTAAGCCGTACCCTAAGCTTAACCCTGAGCCTAACCCTAACCCTAGGCTACCCTTGACTGCTTCTGCCTCCAATAGATTTCCTAAGCACTAGTGTTTTCAGGAACAGCTTAAAAAGAGAATCCTAATGTGATTTCTTTATAATGGGTGTGTTCCTTATCTTACCCTAGTGTTTAAACTCTTCTCCACGTGTGGACCCCTAAATAATATTCCTTTACGTGCTAACGGGTATCTAGAGAGTGGGACAGGTTTAATAACTACCCTACCCCTAACGCGTACCCTATCCCTAATCCCTACCCTAACCCTAACACGTACCCTAATCCTAACCCGTAACCTAAACCGAGCCCTAACCCTAACACTTACCCTAACCCTAACCCTAACCCATACCCTACGCCATACACGAACCCCTCCCCGAACGCGTACCCTAAGCCTAACCCTAAGCCTAATCCTAACCCTAGGCTACCCTTGACTGCTTCTGCCTCCAATAGATTTTCTAAGCACTAGTGTTTTAAGGAACAGCTTAAAAAGAGAATCTTAATGTGATTTCTTTATGATGGGTGTGTTCCTTATCTTATCCTAGTGTCTAAACTCTTCTCCATGGCTGGACCCCCAAATAATATTCCTTTACGTACTAAGGGGTATCTATAGAGTGGGATAGGTTTAATAACTACCCTAACCCTAACGCGTACCCTAACGCAAACCCCTACCCTAATCATAACACGTACCCTAATCCCAACCAGTACCCTAAACCGAGCCCTAACCCTAACACTAACCCTAACCCTAACCCTAACCCATACCCTTCGCCATACACGAACCTCTCCCCGAACCCGTACCCTAAGCCGTACCCTAAGCCTAACCCTAAGCCTAACCCTAACCCTAGTCTACCCTTGACTGCTTCTCTCTCCAATAGATTTCCTAAGCACTAGTGTTTTAAGGAACAGCTTAAAAATAGAATCCTAATGTGATTTCTTTATAATGGGTGTGTTCCTTATCTTACCATAGTGTCTAAACTCTTCTCCACGTCTGGACCCCTAAATAATATTCCTTTACGTGCTAAGGGTTATCTAGAGAGTGGGATAGGTTTAATAACTACCCTAACCCTAACGCGTACCCTAACCCTAACCACTACCCTAACACTAACACGTACCCTAATCTTAACCCGTAACCTAAACCGAGCCCTAACCCTAACACTAACCCTAACCCTAACCCATACCCTACGCATTACCCGAACCCCTCCCCGAACCCGTACCCTAAGCCGTACCCTAATCCTAACCCTAAGCCTTACCCTAACCCTAAGCTACCCTTGACTGCTTCTGCCTCCAATAGATTTCGAAAGCACTAGTGTTTTAAGGAACAGCTTAAAAATAGAATCCTAATGTGATTTCTTTATAATGGGTGTGTTCCTTATCTTACCCTAGTGTCTAAACACTTCTCCACGTCTAGACCCCTAAATAATATTCCTTTACGTGCTAAGGGGTATCTAGAGAGTGGGATAGGTTTAATAACTACCCTACCCCTAACGCGTACCCTATCCCTAACCCCTACCCTAACCCTAACACGTACCCTAATCCTAACCCATACCCTAAACCGAGCACTAACCCTAACACTGACCCTAACCCTAACCCTAACCCATACCCTACGCCGTACACGAACCCCTCCCTGAAACCGTACCCTGAGCCGTGCCCTAAGCCTAACCCTAATCCTAGGCTACCCTTGACTGCTTCTGCCCCCAATAGATTTCCTCAGCACTAGTGTTTTAAGGAACAGCTTAAAAAGAGAATCTTAATGTGATTTCTTTATAATGGGTGTGTTCCTTATCTTATCCTAGTGTCTAAACTCTTCTCCATGGCTGGACCCCCAAATAATATTCCTTTACGTGCTAAGGGGTATCTACAGAGTGGGATAGGTTTAATAACTACCCTAACCCTAACGCGTACCCTAACCCTAACCCCTACCCTAACCCTAACACGTACCCTAATCCTAACCCGTACCCTAAACCGAGCCCTAACCCTAACCCTAACCCATACCCTACGCCGAACCCGAAACCCTCCCCGAACCCATAACCTAAGCCGTACCCTAAACCTAACCCTAAGCCTAACCCTAACCCTAGGCTACCCTTGACTGCTTCTGCCTCCAATAGATTTCCTAAGCACTAGTGTTTTAAGGAACAGCTTACAAAGAGAATCCTAATGTGATTTCTTTATAATGGGTGTGTTCCTTATCTTATCCTAGTGTCTAAACTCTTCTCCATGCCTGGACCCCCAAATAATATTCCTTTACGTGCTAAGGGGTATCTAGAGAGTGGGATAAGTTTAATAACTACCCTAACCCTAACGCGTACCCTAACCCTAACCCCTACCCTAACCCTAACTCGTACCCTAATCCTAACCCGTACCCTAAACCGAGCCCTAAACCTAACCCTAACCCATACCCTACGCCGTACCCGAATCCCTCCCCGAACCCATACCCTAAGCCGTACCCAAAGCCTAACCCTAAGCCTAACCCTAACCCTAGGCTACCCTTGACTGCTTGTGCCTCCAATAGATTTCCTAAGCACTAGTGTTTTAAGGAACAGCTTACAAAGAGAATCCTAATGTGATTTCTTTATAATGGGTGTGTTCCTTATCTTATCCTAGTGTCTAAACTCTTCTCCATGGCTGGACCCCCAAACAATATTCCTTTACGTGCTAAGGGGTATCTAGAGAGTGGGATAGGTTTAATAACTACCCTAACCCTAACGCGTACCCTAACCCTAACCCCTACCCTACCACTAACACGTACCCTAATCCTAACCCGTACCCTAAACCGAGCCCTAACCCTAACACTTACCCTAACCCTAAGCCTAACCCATACCCAAAGCCGTACCCGAAACCCTCCCCGAAAACGTATGCTAAGCCGTACCCTAACCCTAACCCTAAGCCTAACCCTAACCCTAGGCAACCCTTAACTGCTTCTGCCTCCAATAGATTTCCTAAGCACTAGTGTTTTAATGAACAGCTTAAAAAGAGAATCCTAATGTGATTTCTTTATAATGGGTGTGTTCCTTATCTTATCCTAGTGTCTAAACTCTTCTCCATGGCTGGACCCCCAAATAATATTCCTTTACGTGCTAACGGGTATCTAGAGAGTGGGATAGATTTAATAATTACCCTACCCCTAACGCGTAATAATTACCCTATCCCTAACCCCTACGCTAACCCTAACACGTACCCTAATCCTAACCCGTACCCTAAACCGAGCCCTAACCCTAACACTGACCCTAACCCTAACCCTAACCCATACCCTACGCCGTACACGAACCCCTCCCCGAACCCATACCCTAAGCCGTACCCTAAGCTTAACCCTGAGCCTAACCCTAACCCTAGGCTACCCTTGACTGCTTCTGCCTCCAATAGATTTCCTAAGCACTAGTGTTTTCAGGAACAGCTTAAAAAGAGAATCCTAATGTGATTTCTTTATAATGGGTGTGTTCCTTATCTTACCCTAGTGTTTAAACTCTTCTCCACGTGTGGACCCCTAAATAATATTCCTTTACGTGCTAACGGGTATCTAGAGAGTGGGACAGGTTTAATAACTACCCTACCCCTAACGCGTACCCTATCCCTAATCCCTACCCTAACCCTAACACGTACCCTAATCCTAACCCGTAACCTAAACCGAGCCCTAACCCTAACACTTACCCTAACCCTAACCCTAACCCATACCCTACGCCATACACGAACCCCTCCCCGAACGCGTACCCTAAGCCTAACCCTAAGCCTAATCCTAACCCTAGGCTACCCTTGACTGCTTCTGCCTCCAATAGATTTTCTAAGCACTAGTGTTTTAAGGAACAGCTTAAAAAGAGAATCTTAATGTGATTTCTTTATGATGGGTGTGTTCCTTATCTTATCCTAGTGTCTAAACTCTTCTCCATGGCTGGACCCCCAAATAATATTCCTTTACGTACTAAGGGGTATCTATAGAGTGGGATAGGTTTAATAACTACCCTAACCCTAACGCGTACCCTAACGCAAACCCCTACCCTAATCATAACACGTACCCTAATCCCAACCAGTACCCTAAACCGAGCCCTAACCCTAACACTAACCCTAACCCTAACCCTAACCCATACCCTTCGCCATACACGAACCTCTCCCCGAACCCGTACCCTAAGCCGTACCCTAAGCCTAACCCTAAGCCTAACCCTAACCCTAGTCTACCCTTGACTGCTTCTCTCTCCAATAGATTTCCTAAGCACTAGTGTTTTAAGGAACAGCTTAAAAATAGAATCCTAATGTGATTTCTTTATAATGGGTGTGTTCCTTATCTTACCATAGTGTCTAAACTCTTCTCCACGTCTGGACCCCTAAATAATATTCCTTTACGTGCTAAGGGTTATCTAGAGAGTGGGATAGGTTTAATAACTACCCTAACCCTAACGCGTACCCTAACCCTAACCACTACCCTAACACTAACACGTACCCTAATCTTAACCCGTAACCTAAACCGAGCCCTAACCCTAAC
Source organism: Balaenoptera physalus (assembly GCF_965194825.1). NCBI lineage: Eukaryota > Metazoa > Chordata > Mammalia > Artiodactyla > Balaenopteridae > Balaenoptera > Balaenoptera physalus. The sequence goes on from NW_028124905.1 coordinate 48,949, forward strand.
ACTAACCCTAACCCTAACCCATACCCTACGCATTACCCGAACCCCTCCCCGAACCCGTACCCTAAGCCGTACCCTAATCCTAACCCTAAGCCTTACCCTAACCCTAAGCTACCCTTGACTGCTTCTGCCTCCAATAGATTTCGAAAGCACTAGTGTTTTAAGGAACAGCTTAAAAATAGAATCCTAATGTGATTTCTTTATAATGGGTGTGTTCCTTATCTTACCCTAGTGTCTAAACACTTCTCCACGTCTAGACCCCTAAATAATATTCCTTTACGTGCTAAGGGGTATCTAGAGAGTGGGATAGGTTTAATAACTACCCTACCCCTAACGCGTACCCTATCCCTAACCCCTACCCTAACCCTAACACGTACCCTAATCCTAACCCATACCCTAAACCGAGCACTAACCCTAACACTGACCCTAACCCTAACCCTAACCCATACCCTACGCCGTACACGAACCCCTCCCTGAAACCGTACCCTGAGCCGTGCCCTAAGCCTAACCCTAATCCTAGGCTACCCTTGACTGCTTCTGCCCCCAATAGATTTCCTCAGCACTAGTGTTTTAAGGAACAGCTTAAAAAGAGAATCTTAATGTGATTTCTTTATAATGGGTGTGTTCCTTATCTTATCCTAGTGTCTAAACTCTTCTCCATGGCTGGACCCCCAAATAATATTCCTTTACGTGCTAAGGGGTATCTACAGAGTGGGATAGGTTTAATAACTACCCTAACCCTAACGCGTACCCTAACCCTAACCCCTACCCTAACCCTAACACGTACCCTAATCCTAACCCGTACCCTAAACCGAGCCCTAACCCTAACCCTAACCCATACCCTACGCCGAACCCGAAACCCTCCCCGAACCCATAACCTAAGCCGTACCCTAAACCTAACCCTAAGCCTAACCCTAACCCTAGGCTACCCTTGACTGCTTCTGCCTCCAATAGATTTCCTAAGCACTAGTGTTTTAAGGAACAGCTTACAAAGAGAATCCTAATGTGATTTCTTTATAATGGGTGTGTTCCTTATCTTATCCTAGTGTCTAAACTCTTCTCCATGGCTGGACCCTCAAATAATATTCCTTTACGTGCTAAGGGGTATCTAGAGAGTGGGATAAGTTTAATAACTACCCTAACCCTAATCCCTACCCTAACCCTAACACGTACCCTAATCCTAACCCGTAACCTAAACCGAGCCCTAACCCTAACACTGACCCTAACCCTAACCCTAACCCATACCCTACGCCGTACACGAACCCCTCCCCGAACCCATACCCTAAGCCGTACCCTAAGCTTAACCCTAAGCCTAACCCTAACCCTAGGCTACCCTTGACTGCTTGTGCCTCCAATAGATTTCCTAAGCACTAGTGTTTTAAGGAACAGCTTACAAAGAGAATCCTAATGTGATTTCTTTATAATGGGTGTGTTCCTTATCTTATCCTAGTGTCTAAACTCTTCTCCATGGCTGGACCCCCAAACAATATTCCTTTACGTGCTAAGGGGTATCTAGAGAGTGGGATAGGTTTAATAACTACCCTAACCCTAACGCGTACCCTAACCCTAACCCCTACCCTACCACTAACACGTACCCTAATCCTAACCCGTACCCTAAACCGAGCCCTAACCCTAACACTTACCCTAACCCTAAGCCTAACCCATACCCAAAGCCGTACCCGAAACCCTCCCCGAAAACGTATGCTAAGCCGTACCCTAACCCTAACCCTAAGCCTAACCCTAACCCTAGGCAACCCTTAACTGCTTCTGCCTCCAATAGATTTCCTAAGCACTAGTGTTTTAATGAACAGCTTAAAAAGAGAATCCTAATGTGATTTCTTTATAATGGGTGTGTTCCTTATCTTATCCTAGTGTCTAAACTCTTCTCCATGGCTGGACCCCCAAATAATATTCCTTTACGTGCTAACGGGTATCTAGAGAGTGGGATAGATTTAATAATTACCCTACCCCTAACGCGTACCCTATCCCTAACCCCTACGCTAACCCTAACACGTACCCTAATCCTAACCCGTACCCTAAACCGAGCCCTAACCCTAACACTGACCCTAACCCTAACCCTAACCCATACCCTACGCCGTACACGAACCCCTCCCCGAACCCATACCCTAAGCCGTACCCTAAGCTTAACCCTGAGCCTAACCCTAACCCTAGGCTACCCTTGACTGCTTCTGCCTCCAATAGATTTCCTAAGCACTAGTGTTTTCAGGAACAGCTTAAAAAGAGAATCCTAATGTGATTTCTTTATAATGGGTGTGTTCCTTATCTTACCCTAGTGTTTAAACTCTTCTCCACGTGTGGACCCCTAAATAATATTCCTTTACGTGCTAACGGGTATCTAGAGAGTGGGACAGGTTTAATAACTACCCTACCCCTAACGCGTACCCTATCCCTAATCCCTACCCTAACCCTAACACGTACCCTAATCCTAACCCGTAACCTAAACCGAGCCCTAACCCTAACACTTACCCTAACCCTAACCCTAACCCATACCCTACGCCATACACGAACCCCTCCCCGAACGCGTACCCTAAGCCTAACCCTAATCCTAACCCTAGGCTACCCTTGACTGCTTCTGCCTAAAATAGATTTTCTAAGCACTAGTGTTTTAAGGAACAGCTTAAAAAGAGAATCTTAATGTGATTTCTTTATGATGGGTGTGTTCCTTATCTTATCCTAGTGTCTAAACTCTTCTCCATGGCTGGACCCCCAAATAATATTCCTTTACGTACTAAGGGGTATCTATAGAGTGGGATAGGTTTAATAACTACCCTAACCCTAACGCGTACCCTAACGCAAACCCCTACCCTAATCATAACACGTACCCTAATCCCAACCAGTACCCTAAACCGAGCCCTAACCCTAACACTAACCCTAACCCTAACCCTAACCCATACCCTTCGCCATACACGAACCTCTCCCCGAACCCGTACCCTAAGCCGTACCCTAAGCCTAACCCTAAGCCTAACCCTAACCCTAGTCTACCCTTGACTGCTTCTCTCTCCAATAGATTTCCTAAGCACTAGTGTTTTAAGGAACAGCTTAAAAATAGAATCCTAATGTGATTTCTTTATAATGGGTGTGTTCCTTATCTTACCATAGTGTCTAAACTCTTCTCCACGTCTGGACCCCTAAATAATATTCCTTTACGTGCTAAGGGTTATCTAGAGAGTGGGATAGGTTTAATAACTACCCTAACCCTAACGCGTACCCTAACCCTAACCACTACCCTAACACTAACACGTACCCTAATCTTAACCCGTAACCTAAACCGAGCCCTAACCCTAACACTAACCCTAACCCTAACCCATACCCTACGCATTACCCGAACCCCTCCCCGAACCCGTACCCTAAGCCGTACCCTAATCCTAACCCTAAGCCTTACCCTAACCCTAAGCTACCCTTGACTGCTTCTGCCTCCAATAGATTTCGAAAGCACTAGTGTTTTAAGGAACAGCTTAAAAATAGAATCCTAATGTGATTTCTTTATAATGGGTGTGTTCCTTATCTTACCCTAGTGTCTAAACACTTCTCCACGTCTAGACCCCTAAATAATATTCCTTTACGTGCTAAGGGGTATCTAGAGAGTGGGATAGGTTTAATAACTACCCTACCCCTAACGCGTACCCTATCCCTAACCCCTACCCTAACCCTAACACGTACCCTAATCCTAACCCATACCCTAAACCGAGCACTAACCCTAACACTGACCCTAACCCTAACCCTAACCCATACCCTACGCCATACACGAACCCCTCCCTGAAACCGTACCCTGAGCCGTGCCCTAAGCCTAACCCTAATCCTAGGCTACCCTTGACTGCTTCTGCCCCCAATAGATTTCCTCAGCACTAGTGTTTTAAGGAACAGCTTAAAAAGAGAATCTTAATGTGATTTCTTTATAATGGGTGTGTTCCTTATCTTATCCTAGTGTCTAAACTCTTCTCCATGGCTGGACCCCCAAATAATATTCCTTTACGTGCTAAGGGGTATCTACAGAGTGGGATAGGTTTAATAACTACCCTAACCCTAACGCGTACCCTAACCCTAACCCCTACCCTAACCCTAACACGTACCCTAATCCTAACCCGTACCCTAAACCGAGCCCTAACCCTAACCCTAACCCATACCCTACGCCGAACCCGAAACCCTCCCCGAACCCATAACCTAAGCCGTACCCTAAACCTAACCCTAAGCCTAACCCTAACCCTAGGCTACCCTTGACTGCTTCTGCCTCCAATAGATTTCCTAAGCACTAGTGTTTTAAGGAACAGCTTACAAAGAGAATCCTAATGTGATTTCTTTATAATGGGTGTGTTCCTTATCTTATCCTAGTGTCTAAACTCTTCTCCATGGCTGGACCCCCAAATAATATTCCTTTACGTGCTAAGGGGTATCTAGAGAGTGGGATAAGTTTAATAACTACCCTAACCCTAACGCGTACCCTAACCCTAACCCCTACCCTAACCCTAACTCGTACCCTAATCCTAACCCGTACCCTAAACCGAGCCCTAAACCTAACCCTAACCCATACCCTACGCCGTACCCGAATCCCTCCCCGAACCCATACCCTAAGCCGTACCCAAAGCCTAACCCTAAGCCTAACCCTAACCCTAGGCTACCCTTGACTGCTTGTGCCTCCAATAGATTTCCTAAGCACTAGTGTTTTAAGGAACAGCTTACAAAGAGAATCCTAATGTGATTTCTTTATAATGGGTGTGTTCCTTATCTTATCCTAGTGTCTAAACTCTTCTCCATGGCTGGACCCCCAAACAATATTCCTTTACGTGCTAAGGGGTATCTAGAGAGTGGGATAGGTTTAATAACTACCCTAACCCTAACGCGTACCCTAACCCTAACCCCTACCCTACCACTAACACGTACCCTAATCCTAACCCGTACCCTAAACCGAGCCCTAACCCTAACACTAACCCTAACCCTAACCCATACCCTACGCATTACCCGAACCCCTCCCCGAACCCGTACCCTAAGCCGTACCCTAATCCTAACCCTAAGCCTTACCCTAACCCTAAGCTACCCTTGACTGCTTCTGCCTCCAATAGATTTCGAAAGCACTAGTGTTTTAAGGAACAGCTTAAAAATAGAATCCTAATGTGATTTCTTTATAATGGGTGTGTTCCTTATCTTACCCTAGTGTCTAAACACTTCTCCACGTCTAGACCCCTAAATAATATTCCTTTACGTGCTAAGGGGTATCTAGAGAGTGGGATAGGTTTAATAACTACCCTACCCCTAACGCGTACCCTATCCCTAACCCCTACCCTAACCCTAACACGTACCCTAATCCTAACCCATACCCTAAACCGAGCACTAACCCTAACACTGACCCTAACCCTAACCCTAACCCATACCCTACGCCGTACACGAACCCCTCCCTGAAACCGTACCCTGAGCCGTGCCCTAAGCCTAACCCTAATCCTAGGCTACCCTTGACTGCTTCTGCCCCCAATAGATTTCCTCAGCACTAGTGTTTTAAGGAACAGCTTAAAAAGAGAATCTTAATGTGATTTCTTTATAATGGGTGTGTTCCTTATCTTATCCTAGTGTCTAAACTCTTCTCCATGGCTGGACCCCCAAATAATATTCCTTTACGTGCTAAGGGGTATCTACAGAGTGGGATAGGTTTAATAACTACCCTAACCCTAACGCGTACCCTAACCCTAACCCCTACCCTAACCCTAACACGTACCCTAATCCTAACCCGTACCCTAAACCGAGCCCTAACCCTAACCCTAACCCATACCCTACGCCGAACCCGAAACCCTCCCCGAACCCATAACCTAAGCCGTACCCTAAACCTAACCCTAAGCCTAACCCTAACCCTAGGCTACCCTTGACTGCTTCTGCCTCCAATAGATTTCCTAAGCACTAGTGTTTTAAGGAACAGCTTACAAAGAGAATCCTAATGTGATTTCTTTATAATGGGTGTGTTCCTTATCTTATCCTAGTGTCTAAACTCTTCTCCATGGCTGGACCCCCAAACAATATTCCTTTACGTGCTAAGGGGTATCTAGAGAGTGGGATAGGTTTAATAACTACTCTAACCCTAACGCGTACCCTAACCCTAACCCCTACCCTAACCCTAACTCGTACCCTAATCCTAACCCGTACCCTAAACCGAGCCCTAAACCTAACCCTAACCCATACCCTACGCCGTACCCGAATCCCTCCCCGAACCCATACCCTAAGCCGTACCCAAAGCCTAACCCTAAGCCTAACCCTAACCCTAGGCTACCCTTGACTGCTTGTGCCTCCAATAGATTTCCTAAGCACTAGTGTTTTAAGGAACAGCTTACAAAGAGAATCCTAATGTGATTTCTTTATAATGGGTGTGTTCCTTATCTTATCCTAGTGTCTAAACTCTTCTCCATGGCTGGACCCCCAAACAATATTCCTTTACGTGCTAAGGGGTATCTAGAGAGTGGGATAGGTTTAATAACTACCCTAACCCTAACGCGTACCCTAACCCTAACCCCTACCCTACCACTAACACGTACCCTAATCCTAACCCGTACCCTAAACCGAGCCCTAACCCTAACACTAACCCTAACCCTAACCCATACCCTACGCATTACCCGAACCCCTCCCCGAACCCGTACCCTAAGCCGTACCCTAATCCTAACCCTAAGCCTTACCCTAACCCTAAGCTACCCTTGACTGCTTCTGCCTCCAATAGATTTCGAAAGCACTAGTGTTTTAAGGAACAGCTTAAAAATAGAATCCTAATGTGATTTCTTTATAATGGGTGTGTTCCTTATCTTACCCTAGTGTCTAAACACTTCTCCACGTCTAGACCCCTAAATAATATTCCTTTACGTGCTAAGGGGTATCTAGAGAGTGGGATAGGTTTAATAACTACCCTACCCCTAACGCGTACCCTATCCCTAACCCCTACCCTAACCCTAACACGTACCCTAATCCTAACCCATACCCTAAACCGAGCACTAACCCTAACACTGACCCTAACCCTAACCCTAACCCATACCCTACGCCGTACACGAACCCCTCCCTGAAACCGTACCCTGAGCCGTGCCCTAAGCCTAACCCTAATCCTAGGCTACCCTTGACTGCTTCTGCCCCCAATAGATTTCCTCAGCACTAGTGTTTTAAGGAACAGCTTAAAAAGAGAATCTTAATGTGATTTCTTTATAATGGGTGTGTTCCTTATCTTATCCTAGTGTCTAAACTCTTCTCCATGGCTGGACCCCCAAATAATATTCCTTTACGTGCTAAGGGGTATCTACAGAGTGGGATAGGTTTAATAACTACCCTAACCCTAACGCGTACCCTAACCCTAACCCCTACCCTAACCCTAACACGTACCCTAATCCTAACCCGTACCCTAAACCGAGCCCTAACCCTAACCCTAACCCATACCCTACGCCGAACCCGAAACCCTCCCCGAACCCATAACCTAAGCCGTACCCTAAACCTAACCCTAAGCCTAACCCTAACCCTAGGCTACCCTTGACTGCTTCTGCCTCCAATAGATTTCCTAAGCACTAGTGTTTTAAGGAACAGCTTACAAAGAGAATCCTAATGTGATTTCTTTATAATGGGTGTGTTCCTTATCTTATCCTAGTGTCTAAACTCTTCTCCATGGCTGGACCCCCAAACAATATTCCTTTACGTGCTAAGGGGTATCTAGAGAGTGGGATAGGTTTAATAACTACTCTAACCCTAACGCGTACCCTAACCCTAACCCCTACCCTAACCCTAACTCGTACCCTAATCCTAACCCGTACCCTAAACCGAGCCCTAAACCTAACCCTAACCCATACCCTACGCCGTACCCGAATCCCTCCCCGAACCCATACCCTAAGCCGTACCCAAAGCCTAACCCTAAGCCTAACCCTAACCCTAGGCTACCCTTGACTGCTTGTGCCTCCAATAGATTTCCTAAGCACTAGTGTTTTAAGGAACAGCTTACAAAGAGAATCCTAATGTGATTTCTTTATAATGGGTGTGTTCCTTATCTTATCCTAGTGTCTAAACTCTTCTCCATGGCTGGACCCCCAAACAATATTCCTTTACGTGCTAAGGGGTATCTAGAGAGTGGGATAGGTTTAATAACTACCCTAACCCTAACGCGTACCCTAACCCTAACCCCTACCCTACCACTAACACGTACCCTAATCCTAACCCGTACCCTAAACCGAGCCCTAACCCTAACACTAACCCTAACCCTAACCCATACCCTACGCATTACCCGAACCCCTCCCCGAACCCGTACCCTAAGCCGTACCCTAATCCTAACCCTAAGCCTTACCCTAACCCTAAGCTACCCTTGACTGCTTCTGCCTCCAATAGATTTCGAAAGCACTAGTGTTTTAAGGAACAGCTTAAAAATAGAATCCTAATGTGATTTCTTTATAATGGGTGTGTTCCTTATCTTACCCTAGTGTCTAAACACTTCTCCACGTCTAGACCCCTAAATAATATTCCTTTACGTGCTAAGGGGTATCTAGAGAGTGGGATAGGTTTAATAACTACCCTACCCCTAACGCGTACCCTATCCCTAACCCCTACCCTAACCCTAACACGTACCCTAATCCTAACCCATACCCTAAACCGAGCACTAACCCTAACACTGACCCTAACCCTAACCCTAACCCATACCCTACGCCGTACACGAACCCCTCCCTGAAACCGTACCCTGAGCCGTGCCCTAAGCCTAACCCTAATCCTAGGCTACCCTTGACTGCTTCTGCCCCCAATAGATTTCCTCAGCACTAGTGTTTTAAGGAACAGCTTAAAAAGAGAATCTTAATGTGATTTCTTTATAATGGGTGTGTTCCTTATCTTATCCTAGTGTCTAAACTCTTCTCCATGGCTGGACCCCCAAATAATATTCCTTTACGTGCTAAGGGGTATCTACAGAGTGGGATAGGTTTAATAACTACCCTAACCCTAACGCGTACCCTAACCCTAACCCCTACCCTAACCCTAACACGTACCCTAATCCTAACCCGTACCCTAAACCGAGCCCTAACCCTAACCCTAACCCATACCCTACGCCGAACCCGAAACCCTCCCCGAACCCATAACCTAAGCCGTACCCTAAACCTAACCCTAAGCCTAACCCTAACCCTAGGCTACCCTTGACTGCTTCTGCCTCCAATAGATTTCCTAAGCACTAGTGTTTTAAGGAACAGCTTAGAAAGAGAATCCTAATGTGATTTCTTTATAATGGGTGTGTTCCTTATCTTATCCTAGTGTCTAAACTCTTCTCCATGGCTGGACCCCCAAACAATATTCCTTTACGTGCTAAGGGGTATCTAGAGAGTGGGATAGGTTTAATAACTACTCTAACCCTAACGCGTACCCTAACCCTAACCCCTACCCTATCACTAACACGTACCCTAATCCTAACCCGTACCCTAAACCGAGCCCTAACACTAACACTTACCCTAACCCTAAGCCTAACCCATACCCAACGCCGTACCCGAAACCCTCCCCGAAAACGTTCGCTAAGCCCTACCCTAACCCTAACCCTAAGCCTAACCCTAACCCTAGGCAACCCTTGACTGCTTCTGCCTCCAATAGATTTCCTAAGCACTAGTGTTTTAAGGAACAGCTTAAAAAGAGAATCCTAATATGATTTCTTTATAATGGGTGTGTTCCTTATCTTATCCTAGTGTCTAAACTCTTCTCCATGGCTGGACCCCCAAATAATATTCCTTTACGTGCTAACGGGTATCTAGAGAGTGGGATAGGTTTAATAATTACCCTACCCCTAACACGTACCCTATCCCTAACCCCTACCCTAACCCTAAAACGTACCCTAATCCTAACCCGTACCCTAAACCGAGCCCTAACCCTAACACTGACCCTAACCCTAACCCTAACCCGTACCCTACACCGTACACGAACCCCTCCCCGAACCCGTACCCTAAGCCGTACCCTAAGCTTAACCCTAAGCCTAACCCTAACCCTAGGCTACCCTTGACTGCTTCTGCCTCCAATAGATTTCCTAAGCACTAGTGTTTTAAGGAACAGCTTAAAAAGAGAATCCTAATGTGATTTCTTTATAATCGGTGTGTTCCTTATCTTACCCTAGTGTCTAAACTCTTCTCCACGTGTGGACCCCTAAATAATATTCCTTTACGTGCTAACGGGTATCTAGAGAGTGGGATAGGTTTAATAACTACCCTAACCCTAACGCGTACCCTATCCCTAATCCCTACCCTAACCCTAACACGTACCCTAATCCTAACCCGTACCCTAAACCGAGACCTAACCCTACCACTGACCCTAACCCTAACCCTAACCCATACCCTACGCCGTACACGAACCCCTCCCCGAACCCATACCCTATGCCGTACCTTAAGCTTATCCCTAAGCCTAACCCTAACCCTAGGCTACCCTTGACTGCTTCTGCCTCCAATAGATTTCCTAAGCACTAGTGTTTTAAGGAACAGCTTAAAAAGAGAATCCTAATGTGATTTCTTTATAATGGGTGTGTTCCTTATCTTATCCTACTGTCTAAACTCTTTTCCATGGCTGGACCCCCAAATAATATTCCTTAACGTGCTAAGGGGTATCTAGAGAGTGGGATAGGTTTAATAACTACCCTAACCCTAACGCGTACCCTAACCCTAACCCCTACCCTAACCTTATCACGTACCCTAATCCTAACACGTACCCTAAACCGAGCCCTAACCCTAACACTTACCCTAACCCTAAGCCTAACGCATACCCTACGCCGTACCCGAAACCCTCCCCGAACCCGTACTCTAAGCCGTACCCTAACCCTAACCCTAAGCCTAAACCAACCCTAGGCTACCCTTGACTTCTTCTGCCTCCAATAGATTTCCTAAGCACTAGTGTTTCAAGGAACAGCTTAAAAATAGAATCCTAACGTGATTTCTTTATAATGGGTGTGTTCCTTATCTTACCCTAGTGTCTAAACTCTTCTCAACGTCTGGACCCCTAAATAATATTCCTTTACGTGCTAAGGGGTATCTAGAGAGTGGGATAGGTTTAATAACTACCCTACCCCTAACGTGTACCCTATCCCTAAACCCTACCCTAACCCTAACACGTACCCTAATCCTAACCCGTACCCTAAACCGAGCCCTAACCCTAACACTGACCCTAACCCTAACCCTAACCCATACCCTACGCCGTACACGAACCCCTCCCTGAACCCGTACCCTGAGCCGTACCCTAAGCCTAACCCTATCCCTAGGCTACCCTTGACTGCTTCTGCTTCCAATAGATTTCCTAAGCACTAGTGTTTTAAGGAACAGCTTAAAAAGAGAATCCTAATGTGTTTTCTTTATAATGGGTGTGTTCCTTATCTTATCCTAGTGTCTAAACTCTTCTCCATGGCTGGACCCCCAAATAATATTCCTTTACGTGCTAAGGGGTATCTAGAGAGTGGGATAGGTTTAATAACTACCCTAACCCTAACGCGTACCCTAAACCTAACCCCTACTCTAACACTAACACGTACCCTAATCCTAACCCGTACCCTAAACCGAGCCCTAACCCTAACACTAACCCTAAGCCTAACCCTAACCCATACCCTACGCATTACCCGAACCCCTCCCCGAACCCATAACCTAAGCCGTACCCTAACCCTAACCCTAAGCCTAACCCTAACCCTAGGCTACCCTTGACTGCTTCTGCCTCCAATAGATTTCCTAAGCACTAGTGTTTTAAGGAACAGCTTAAAAAGAGAATCTTAATGTGATTTCTTTATAATGGGTGTGTTCCTTATCTTATCGTAGTGTCTAAACTCTTCTCCATGGCTGGACCCCCAAATAATATTCCTTTACGTGCTAAGGGGTATCTAGAGAGTGGGATAGGTTTAATAACTACCCTAACCCTAACACGTACCCTAACCCTAACCCTACCCTAACCCTAACACGTACCCTAATCCTAACCCGTACCCTAAACCGAGCCCTAACCCTAACACTAACCCTAACCTTATCCTTAACCCATACCCTACGCCGTAACAGAACCCCTCCCCAAACCCGTACCCTAAGCCGTACCCTAACCCTAACCCTAACCCTAACCCTAACCCTAACCCTAACCCTAAGCCTAACCCTAAGCCTAATCCTAACCCTAGGCTACCCTTGACTGCTTCTGCCTCCAATAGATTTTCTAAGCACTAGTGTTTTAAGGAACAGCTTAAAAAGAGAATCTTAATGTGATTTCTTTATAATGGGTGTGTTCCTTATCTTATCCTAGTGTCTAAACTCTTCTCCATGGCTGGACCCCCAAATAATATTCCTTTACGTGCTAAGGGGTATCTAGAGAGTGGGATAGGTTTAATAACTACCCTAACCCTAACACGTACCCTAACCCTAACCCCTACCCTAACCCTAACACGTACCCTAATCCTAACCCGTACCCTAAACCGAGCCCTAACCCTAACACTAACCCTAACCCTAACCCATACCCTTCGCCATACCCGAACCCCTCCCAGAACCCGTACCCTAAGCCGTACCCTAAGCCTAACCCTAAGCCTAACCCTAACCCTAGGCTACCCTTGACTGCTTCTGCCTCCAATAGATTTCCTAAGCACTAGTGTTTTAAGGAACAGGTTAAAAATAGAATCCTAATGTGATTTCTTTATAATAGGTGTGTTCCTTATCTTACCCTAGTGTCTAAACACTTCTCCACGTCTGGACCCCTAAATAATATTCCTTTACGTGCTAAGGGGTATCTAGAGAGTGGGATAGGTTTAATAACTACCCTACCCCTAACGCGTACCCTATCCCTAACCCCTACCCTAACCCTAACACGTACCCTAATCCTAACCCGTACCCTAAACTGAGCCCTAACCCTAACACTGACCCTAACCCTAACCCTAACCCATACCCTACGCCGTACACAAACCCCTCCCTGAACCCGAACCCTGAGCCGTGCCTTAAGCCTAACCCTAACCCTAGGCTACCCTTGACTGCTTCTGCCTCCAATAGATTTCCTAAGCACTAGTGTTTTAAGGAACAGCTTAAAAAGAGAATCTTAATGTGATTTCTTTATAATGGGTTTGTTCCTTATCTTATCCTAGTGTCTAAACTCTTCTCCATGGCTGGACCCCCAAATAATATTCCTTTACGTGCTAAGGGGTATCTAGAGAGTGGGATAAGTTTAATAACTACCCTAACCCTAACGCGTACCCTAACCCTAACCCCTACCCTAACCCTAACTCGTACCCTAATCCTAACCCGTACCCTAAACCGAGCCCTAAACCTAACCCTAACCCATACCCTACGCCGTACCCGAATCCCTCCCCGAACCCGTACCCTAAGCCGTACCCTAAGCCTAACCCTAAGCCTAACCCTAACCCTAGGCTACCCTTGACTGCTTGTGCCTCCAATAGATTTCCTAAGCACTAGTGTTTTAAGGAACAGCTTACAAAGAGAATCCTAATGTGATTTCTTTATAATGGGTGTGTTCCTTATCTTATCCTAGTGTCTAAACTCTTCTCCATGGCTCGACCCCCAAACAATATTCCTTTACGTGCTAAGGGGTATCTAGAGAGTGGGATAGGTTTAATAACTACCCTAACCCTAACGCGTACCCTAACCCTAACCCCTACCCTACCACTAACACGTACCCTAATCCTAACCCGTACCCTAAACCGAGCCCTAACCCTAACACTTACCCTAACCCTAAGCCTAACCCATACCCAAAGCCGTACCCGAAACCCTCCCCGAAAACGTATGCTAAGCCGTACCCTAACCCTAACCCTAAGCCTAACCCTAACCCTAGGCAACCCTTAACTGCTTCTGCCTCCAATAGATTTCCTAAGCACTAGTGTTTTAAGGAACAGCTTAAAAAGAGAATCCTAATGTGATTTCTTTATAATGGGTGTGTTCCTTATCTTATCCTAGTGTCTAAACTCTTCTCCATGGCTGGACCCCCAAATAATATTCCTTTACGTGCTAACGGGTATCTAGAGAGTGGGATAGATTTAATAATTACCCTACCCCTAACGCGTACCCTATCCCTAACCCCTACGCTAACCCTAACACGTACCCTAATCCTAACCCGTACCCTAAACCGAGCCCTAACCCTAACACTGACCCTAACCCTAACCCTAACCCATACCCTACGCCGTACACGAACCCCTCCCCGAACCCATACCCTAAGCCGTACCCTAAGCTTAACCCTGAGCCTAACCCTAACGCTAGGCTACCCTTGACTGCTTCTGCCTCCAATAGATTTCCTAAGCACTAGTGTTTTTAGGAACAGCTTAAAAAGAGAATCCTAATGTGATTTCTTTATAATGGGTGTGTTCCTTATCTTATCCTAGTGTCTAAACTCTTCTCCATGGCTGGACCCCCAAATAATATTCCTTTACGTACTAAGGGGTATCTATAGAGTGGGATAGGTTTAATAACTACCCTAACCCTAACGCGTACCCTAACGCAAACCCCTACCCTAATCATAACACGTACCCTAATCCCAAACAGTACCCTAAACCGAGCCCTAACCCTAACAATAACCCTAACCCTAACCCTAACCCATACCCTTCGCCATACACGAACCTCTCCCCGAACCCGTACCCTAAGCCGTACCCTAAGCCTAACCTTAAGCCTAACCCTAACCCTAGTCTACCCTTGACTGCTTCTCTCTCCAATAGATTTCCTAAGCACTAGTGTTTTAAGGAACAGCTTAAAAATAGAATCCTAATGTGATTTCTTTATAATGGGTGTGTTCCTTATCTTACCATAGTGTCTAAACTCTTCTCCACGTCTGGACCCCTAAATAATATTCCTTTACGTGCTAAGGGTTATCTAGAGAGTGGGATAGGTTTAATAACTACCGTAACCCTAACGCGTACCCTAACCCTAACCACTACCCTAACACTAACACGTACCCTAATCTTAACCCGTAACCTAAACCGAGCCCTAACCCTAACACTAACCCTAACCCTAACCCTAACCCATACCCTACGCATTACCCGAACCCCTCCCCGAACCCGTACCCTAAGCCGTACCCTAATCCTAACCCTAAGCCTTACCCTAACCCTAGGCTACCCTTGACTGCTTCTGCCTCCAATAGATTTCGAAAGCACTAGTGTTTTAAGGAACAGCTTAAAAATAGAATCCTAATGTGATTTCTTTATAATGGGTGTGTTCCTTATCTTACCCTAGTGTCTAAACACTTCTCCACGTCTAGACCCCTAAATAATATTCCTTTACGTGCTAAGGGGTATCTAGAGAGTGGGATAGGTTTAATAACTACCCTACCCCTAACGCGTACCCTATCCCTAACCCCTACCCTAACCCTAACACGTACCCTAATCCTAACCCATACCCTAAACCGAGCCCTAACCCTAACACTGACCCTAACCCTAACCCTAACCCATACCCTACGCCGTACACGAACCCCTCCCTGAAACCGTACCCTGAGCCGTGCCCTAAGCCTAACCCTAATCCTAGGCTACCCTTGACTGCTTCTGCCCCCAATAGATTTCCTCAGCACTAGTGTTTTAAGGAACAGCTTAAAAAGAGAATCTTAATGTGATTTCTTTATAATGGGTGTGTTCCTTATCTTATCCTAGTGTCTAAACTCTTCTCCATGGCTGGACCCCCAAATAATATTCCTTTACGTGCTAAGGGGTATCTACAGAGTGGGATAGGTTTAATAACTACCCTAACCCTAACGCGTACCCTAACCCTAACCCCTACCCTAACCCTAACACGTACCCTAATCCTAACCCGTACCCTAAACCGAGCCCTAACCCTAACCCTAACCCATACCCTACGCCGAACCCGAAACCCTCCCCGAACCCATAACCTAAGCCGTACCCTAAACCTAACCCTAAGCCTAACCCTAACCCTAGGCTACCCTTGACTGCTTCTGCCTCCAATAGATTTCCTAAGCACTAGTGTTTTAAGGAACAGCTTACAAAGAGAATCCTAATGTGATTTCTTTATAATGGGTGTGTTCCTTATCTTATCCTAGTGTCTAAACTCTTCTCCATGGCTGGACCCCCAAACAATATTCCTTTACGTGCTAAGGGGTATCTAGAGAGGGGGATAGGTTTAATAACTACTCTAACCCTAACGCGTACCCTAACCCTAACCCCTACCCTATCACTAACACGTACCCTAATCCTAACCCGTACCCTAAAGCGAGCCCTAACACTAACACTTACCCTAACCCTAAGCCTAACCCATACCCAACGCCGTACCCGAAACCCTCCCCGAAAACGTACGCGAAGCCGTACCCTAACCCTAACCCTAAGCCTAACCCTAACCCTAGGCAACCCTTGACTGCTTCTGCCTCCAATAGATTTCCTAAGCACTAGTGTTTTAAGGAACAGCTTAAAAAGAGAATCCTAATATGATTTCTTTATAATGGGTGTGTTCCTTATCTTATCCTAGTGTCTAAACTCTTCTCCATGGCTGGACCCCCAAATAATATTCCTTTACGTGCTAACGGGTATCTAGAGAGTGGGATAGGTTTAATAATTACCCTACCCCTAACACGTACCCTATCCCTAACCCCTACCCTAACCCTAACACGTACCCTAATCCTAACCCGTACCCTAAACCGAGCCCTAACCCTAACCCTAACCCTAACCCATACCCTACACCGTACACGAACCCCTCCCCGAACCCGTACCCTAAGCCGTACCCTAAGCTTAACCCTAAGCCTAACCCTAACCCTAGGCTACCCTTGACTGCTTCTGCCTCCAATAGATTTCCTAAGCACTAGTGTTTTAAGGAACAGCTTAAAAAGAGAATCCTAATGTGATTTCTTTATAATGGATGTGTTCCTTATCTTACCCTAGTGTCTAAACTCTTCTCCACGTGTGGACCCCTAAATAATATTCCTTTACGTGCTAACGGGTATCTAGAGAGTGGGATAGGTTTAATAACTACCCTACCCCTAACGCGTACCCTATCCCTAATCCCTACCCTAACCCTAACACGTACCCTAATCCTAACCCGTACCCTAAACCGAGACCTAACCCTACCACTGACCCTAACCCTAACCCTAACCCATACCCTACGCCGTACACGAACCCCTCCCCGAACCCGTACCCTATGCCGTACCTTAAGCTTATCCCTAAGCCTAACCCTAACCCTAGGCTACCCTTGACTGCTTCTGCCTCCAATAGATTTCCTAAGCACTAGTGTTTTAAGGAACAGCTTAAAAAGGGAATCCTAATGTGATTTCTTTATAATGGGTGTGTTCCTTATCTTATCCTACTGTCTAAACTCTTTTCCATGGCTGGACCCCCAAATAATATTCCTTAACGTGCTAAGGGGTATCTAGAGAGTGGGATAGGTTTAATAACTACCCTAACCCTAACGCGTACCCTAACCCTAACCCCTACCCTAACCTTATCACGTACCCTAATCCTAACACGTACCCTAAACCGAGCCCTAACCCTAACACTTACCCTAACCCTAAGCCTAACGCATACCCTACGCCGTACCCGAAACCCTCCCCGAACCCGTACTCTAAGCCGTACCCTAACCCTAACCCTAAGCCTAAACCTAACCCTAGGCTACCCTTGACTGTTTCTGCCTCCAATAGATTTCCTAAGCACTAGTGTTTCAAGGAAAAGCTGAAAAAGAGAATCCTAATGTGATTTCTTTATAATGGGTGTGTTCCTTATCTTACCCTAGTGTCTAAACTCTTCTCCATGGCTGGACCCCCAAATAATATTCCTTTACATGCTAAGGGGTATCTAGAGAGTGGGATAGGTTTAATAACTACCCTAACCCTAACGCGTACCCTAACCCTAACCCCTACCCTAACACTAACATGTAACCTAATCCTAACCCGTACCCTAAACCTAGCCCTAACCCTAACACTAACCCTAACCCTAACCCTAACCCATTCCCTACGCATTACCCGAACCCCACCCCGAACCCGTAAACTAAGCCGTTCCCTAAGCCTAACCCTAAGCCTAACCCTAACCCTAGGCTACCCTTGACTGCTTCTGCCTCCAATAGATTTCCTAAGCACTAGTGTTTTAAGGAACAGATTAAAAAGAGAATACTAATGTGATTTCTTTATAATGGGTGTGTTCCTTATCTTACGCTAGTGTCTAAACTCTTCTCCATGGCTGGACCCCCAAATAATATTCCTTTACGTGCTAAGGGGTATCTAGAGAGTGGGATAGGTTTAATAACTACCCTAACCCTAACGCGTACCCTAACCCTAACCCCTACCCTAACACTAACATGTACCCTAATCCTAACCCGTACCCTAAACCTAGCCCTAACCCTAACACTAACCCTAACCCTAACCCTAATCCATTCCCTACGCATTACCCGAACCCCACCCCGAACCCGTACCCTAAGCCGTTCCCTAAGCCTAACCCTAAGCCTAACCCTAACCCTAGGCTACCCTTGACTGCTTCTGCCTCCAATAGATTTCCTAAGCACTAGTGTTTTAAGGAACAGCTTAAAAATAGAATCCTAATGTGATTTCTTTATAATGGGTGTGTTCCTTATCTTACCCTAGTGTCTAAACTCTTCTCCACGTCTGGACCCGTAAATAATTTTCGTTTACATGCTAAGGGGTATCTAGAGAGTGGGATAGGTTTAATAACTACCCTACCCCTAACGCGTACCCTATCCCTAACCCCTACCCTAACACTAACACGTACCCTAATCCTAACCCGTACCCTAAACCGAGCCCTATCCCTAACACTGACCCTACCCCTAACCCTAACCCATACCCTACGCCGTACACGACCCCTCCCTGAAGGCGTACCCTGAGCCGTACCCTAAACCTACCCCTAAGTCTAACCCTAACCCTAGGCTACCCTTGACTGCTTCTGCCTCCAATAGATTTCCTAAGCACTAGTGTTTTAAGGAACAGCTTAAAAAGAGAATCTTGATGTGATTTCTTTATAATGGGTGTGTTCCTTATCTTATCCTACTGTCTAAACTCTTTTCCATGGCTGGACCCCCAAATAATATTCCTTTACGTGCTAAGGGGTATCTACAAAGTGGGATAGGTTTAATAACTACCCTAACCCTAATGCGTACCCTAACCATAACCCTTACCCTAACACTAACACGTACCCTAATCCTAACCCGTACCCTAAACCGAGCCCTAACCCTAACACTTCCCTAACCCTAAGCCTAACCCATACCCTACGCCGTACCCGAAACCCTCCCCTAAAACGTACGCTAAGCCGTACCCTAACCCTAAGCCTAAGCCTAACCCTAACCCTAGGCTACCCTTGACTGCTTCTGCCTCCAATAGTTTTCCTAAGCACTAGTGTTTTAAGGAACAGCTTAAAAAGAGAATCTTAATGTGATTTCTTTATAATGGGTGTGTTCCTTATCTTATCCTAGTGTCTAAACTCTTCTCCATGGCTGGACCCCCAAATAATATTCCTTTACGTACTAAGGGGTATCTACAGAGTGGGATAGGTTTAATAACTACCCTAACCCTAATGCGTACCCTAACCCTAACCCCTACCCTAACCCTAACACGTACCCTAATCCTAACCCGTACCCTAAACCAAGCCCTAACCCTAACACTAACCCTAACCCTAACCCATACCGTTCGCCATACCCGAACCCCTCCCAAAACCCGTACCCTAAGCCGTACCCTAAGCCTAACCCTAAGCCTAACCCTAACCCTAAGCTACCCTTGACTGCTTCTGCCTCCAATAGATTTCCTAAGCACTAGTGTTTTAAGGAACAGCTTACAAAGAGAATCCTAATGTGATTTCTTTATAATGGGTGTGTTCCTTATCTTATCCTAGTGTCTAAACTCTTCTCCATGGCTGGATCCCCAAATAATATTCCTTTACGTGCTAAGGGTTATCTAGAGAGTGGGATAGGTTTAATAACTACCCTAACCCTAACACGTACCCTAACCCTAACCCCTACCCTAACCCTAACACGTACCCTAATCCTAACCCGTACCCTAAACCGAGCCCTAACACTAACACTTACCCTAACCCTAAGCCTAACCCATACCCAATGCCGTACCCGAAACCCTCCCCGAAAACGAACGCTAAGCCGTACCCTAACCCTAACCCTAAGCCTAACCCTAACCCTAGGCAACCCTTGACTGCTTCTGCCTCCAATAGATTTCCTAAGCACTAGTATTTTAAGGAACAGGTTAAAAATAGAATCCTAATGTGATTTCTTTATAATAGGTGTGTTCCTTATCTTACCCTAGTGTCTAAACACTTCTCCACGTCTGGACCCCTAAATAATATTCCTTTACGTGCTAAGGCGTATCTAGAGAGTGGGATAGGTTTAATGACTACCCTACCCCTAACGCGTACCCTATCCCTAACCCCTACCCTAACCCTAACACGTACCCTAATCCTAACCCGTACCCTAAACCGAGCCCTAACCCTAACACTGACCCTAACCCTAACCCTAACCCATACCCTACGCCGTACACAAACCCCTCCCTGAACTCGTACCCTGAGCCGTGCCTTAAGACTAACCCTAACCCTAGGCTACCCTTGACTGCTTCTGCCTCCAATAGATTTCCTAAGCACTAGTGTTTTAAGGAACAGGTTAAAAAGAGAATCTTAATGTGATTTCTTTATAATGGGTGTGTTCCTTATCTTATCCTAGTGTCTAAACTCTTCTCCATGGGTGGACCGCCAAATAATATTCCTTTACATGCTAAGGGTTATCTAGAGAGTGGGATAAGTTTAATAACTACCCTAACCCTAACGCGTACCCTAACCCTAACCCCTACCCTAACCCTAACTCGTACCCTAATCCTCACCCGTACCCTAAACCGAGCCCTAAACCTAACCATAACCCATACCTTACGCCATACCCGAAACCCTCCCCGAACCCATACCCTAAGCCGTACCCTAAGCCTAACCCTAAGCCTAACCCTAACCCTAGGCTACCCTTGACTGCTTCTGCCTCCAATAGATTTCCTAAGCACTAGTGTTTTAAGGAACAGCTTACAAACAGAATCCTAATGTGATTTCTTTATAATGGGTGTGTTCCTTATCTTATCCTAGTGTCTAAACTCTTCTCCATGGCTGGACCCCCAAACAATATTCCTTTACGTGCTAAGGGGTATCTGGAGAGTGGGATAGGTTTAATAACTACCCTAACCCTAACGTGTACCCTAACCCTAACCCCTACCCTACCACTAACACGTACCCTAATCCTAACCCGTACCCTAAACCGAGCCCTAACCCTAACACTTACCCTAACCCATACCCAACGCCGTACCCGAAACCCTCCCCGAAAACGTACGCTAAGCCGTACCCTAACCCTAACCCTAAGCCTAACCCTAACCCTAGGCAACCCTTGACTGCTTCTGCCTCCAATAGATTTCCTAAGCACTAGTGTTTTAAGGCACAGCTTAAAAAGAGAATCCTAATGTGATTTCTTTATAATGCGTGTGTTCCTTATCTTATCCTAGTGTCTAAACTCTTCTCCATCGCTGGACCCCCAAATAATATTCCTTTACATGCTAACGGGTATCTAGAGAGTGGGATAGGTTTAATAATTACCCTACCCCTAACGCGTACCCTATCCCTAACCCCTACCCTAACCCTAACACGTACCCTAATCCTAACCCGTACCCTAAACCGAGCCTTAACCCTAACACTGACCCTAACCCTAACGCTAACCCATACCCTACGCCGTACACGAAGCCCTCCCCGAACCCGTACCCTAAGCCGTACCCTAAGCTTAACCCTAAGCCTAACCCTAACCCTAGGCTACCCTTGACTGCTTCTACCTCCAATAGATTTCCTAAGCACTAGTGTTTTAAGGAACAGCTTAAAAAGAGAATCCTAATGTGATTTCTTTATAATGGGTGTGTTCCTTATCTTACCCTAGTGTCTAAACTCTTCTCCACGTTTGGACCCCTAAATAATATTCCTTTACGTGCTAACGGGTATCTAGAGAGTGGGTTAGGTTTAATAACTACCCTACCTCTAACGCGTACCCTAATCCTAACCCGTACCCTAAACCGAGCCCTAACCCTAACACTACCCCTAACCCTAACCCTAACCCATACCCTTCGCCATACCCGAACCCCTCCCTGAACCCATACCCTATGCCGTACCCTAAGCCTAACCCTAAGCCTAAACCTAACCCTAGGCTACCCTTGACTGCTTCTGCCTCCAAAAGATTTCCTAAGCACTAGTGTTTAAGGAACAGCTTAAAAAGAGAATCTTAATGTGATTTCTTTATAATGGGTGTGTTCCTTATCTTATCCTAGTGTCTAAACTCTTTTCCATGGCTGGACCCCCAAATAATATTCCTTTACGTGCTAAGGGGTATCTAGAGAGTGGGATACGTTTAATAACTACCCTAACCCTAACGCGTACCCTAACCCTAACCCCTACCCTACCACTAACACGTACCCTAATCCTAACCCGTATCCTAAACCGAGCCCTAACCCTAACACTTACCCTAACCCTAAGCCTAACCCATACCCTACGCCGAACCCGAACCCCTCCCAGAACCCGTACCCTAAGCCGAACCTTAAGCTTATCCCTAAGCCTAACCCTAACCCTAGGCTACCCTTGACTGCTTCTGCCTCCAATAGATTTCCTAAGCACTAGTGTTTTAAGGAACAGCTTAAAAAGAGAATCCTAAAGTGATTTCTTTATAATGGGTGTGTTCCTTATCTTATCCTAGTGTCTAAACTCTTCTCCATGGCTGGACCCCCAAATAATATTCCTTTACGTGCTAAGGGTTATCTAGAGAGTGGGATAGGTTTAATAACTACCCTAACCCTAACGCGTACCCTAACCCTAAACCCTACCCTAACCCTAACACGAACCCTAATCCTAACCCGTAACCTAAACCGAGCCCTAACCCTAACACTTACCCTAACCCTAACCCATACCCTTCGCCATACCCGAACCCCTCCCAAAACCCGTACCCTAAGCCGTACCCTAAGCCTAACCCTAAGCCTAACCCTAACCCTAGGCTACCCTTGACTGCTTCTGCCTCCAATAGATTTCCTAAGCACTAGTGTTTTAAGGAACAGGTTAAAAATAGAATCCTAATGTGATTTCTTTATAATAGGTGTGTTCCTTATCTTACCCTAGTGTCTAAACACTTCTCCACGTCTGGACCCCTAAATAATATTCCTTTACGTGCTAAGGCGTATCTAGAGAGTGGGATAGGTTTAATAACTACCCTACCCCTAACGCGTACCCTATCCCTAACCCCTACCCTAACCCTAACCCGTACCCTAAACCGAGCCCTAACCCTAACACTGACCCTAACCCTAACCCTAACCCATACCCTACGCCGTACACAAACCCCTCCCTGAACTCGTACCCTGAGCCGTGCCTTAAGACTAACCTTAACCCTAGGCTACCCTTGACTGCTTCTGCCTCCAATAGATTTCCTAAGCACTAGTGTTTTAAGGAACAGGTTAAAAAGAGAATCTTAATGTGATTTCTTTATAATGGGTGTGTTCCTTATCTTATCCTAGTGTCTAAACTCTTCTCCATGGCTGCACCGCCAAATAATATTCCTTTACATGCTAAGGGGTATCTAGAGAGTGGGATAAGTTTAATAACTACCCTAACCCTAACGCGTACCCTAACCCTAACCCCTACCCTAACCCTAACTCGTACCCTAATCCTAACCCGTACCCTAAACCGAGCCCTAAACCTAACCATAACCCATACCTTACGCCATACCCGAACCCCTCCCCGAACCCGTACCCTAAGCCGTACCCTAAGCCGTACCCTAAGCCTAACCCTAACCCTAGGCTACCCTTGAATGCTTCTGCCTCCAATAGATTTCCTAAGCACTAGTGTTTTAAGGAACAGCTTACAAAGAGAATCCTAATGTGATTTCTTTATAATGGGTGTGTTCCTTATCTTATCCTAGTGTCTAAACTCTTCTCCATGGCTGGACCCCCAAACAATATTCCTTTACGTACTAAGGGGTATCTGGAGAGTGGGATAGGTTTAATAACTACCCTAACCCTAACGCGTACCCTAACCCTAACCCCTACCCTACCACTAACACGTACCCTAATCCTAACCCGAACCCTAAACCGAGCCCTAACCCTAACACTTACCCTAACCCATACCCAACGCCGTACCCGAAACCCTCCCCGAAAACGTACGCTAAGCCGTACCCTAACCCTAACCCTAAGCCTAACCCTAACCCTAGGCAACCCTTGACTGCTTCTGCCTCCAATAGATTTCCTAAGCACTAGTGTTTTAAGGCACAGCTTAAAAAGAGAATCCTAATGTGATTTCTTTATAATGGGTGTGTTCCTTATCTTACCCTAGTGTCTAAACTCTTCTCCACGTTTGGACCCCTAAATAATATTCCTTTACGTGCTAACGGGTATCTAGAGAGTGGGATAGGTTTAATAACTACCCTACCTCTAACGCGTACCCTAATCCTAACCCGTACCCTAAACCGAGCCCTAACCCTAACACTGACCCTAACCCTAACCCTAACCCATACCCTACGCCGTACACGAACCCCTCCCCGAACCCGTACCCTAAGCCGTACCCTAAGCTTAACCCTAAGCCTAACCCTAACCCTAGGCTACCCTTGACTGCTTCTGCCTCCAATAGATTTCCTAAGCACTAGTGTTTTAAGGAACAGCTTAAAAAGAGAATCCTAATGTGATTTCTTTATAATGGGTGTGTTCCTTATCTTACCCTAGTGTCTAAACTCTTCTCCATGGCTGGACCCCCAAATAATATTCCTTTACATGCTAAGGGGTATCTAGAGAGTGGGATAGGTTTAATAACTACCCTAACCCTAACGCGTACCCTAACCCTAATCCCTACCCTAACACTAACATGTAACCTAATCCTAACCCGTACCCTAAACCTAGCCCTAACCCTAACACTAACCCTAACCCTAACCCTAACCCATTCCCTACGCATTACCCGAACCCCACCCCGAACCCGTAAACTAAGCCGTTCCCTAAGCCTAACCCTAAGCCTAACCCTAACCCTAGGCTACCCTTGACTGCTTCTGCCTCCAATAGATTTCCTAAGCACTAGTGTTTTAAGGAACAGATTAAAAAGAGAATACTAATGTGATTTCTTTATAATGGGTGTGTTCCTTATCTTACGCTAGTGTCTAAACTCTTCTCCATGGCTGGACCCCCAAATAATATTCCTTTACGTGCTAAGGGGTATCTAGAGAGTGGGATAGGTTTAATAACTACCCTAACCCTAACGCGTACCCTAACCCTAACCCCTACCCTAACACTAACATGTACCCTAATCCTAACCCGTACCCTAAACCTAGCCCTAACCCTAACACTAACCCTAACCCTAACCCTAATCCATTCCCTACGCATTACCCGAACCCCACCCCGAACCCGTACCCTAAGCCGTTCCCTAAGCCTAACCCTAAGCCTAACCCTAACCCTAGGCTACCCTTGACTGCTTCTGCCTCCAATAGATTTCCTAAGCACTAGTGTTTTAAGGAACAGCTTAAAAATAGAATCCTAATGTGATTTCTTTATAATGGGTGTGTTCCTTATCTTACCCTAGTGTCTAAACTCTTCTCCACGTCTGGACCCGTAAATAATTTTCGTTTACATGCTAAGGGGTATCTAGAGAGTGGGATAGGTTTAATAACTACCCTACCCCTAACGCGTACCCTATCCCTAACCCCTACCCTAACACTAACACGTACCCTAATCCTAACCCGTACCCTAAACCGAGCCCTAACCCTAACACTGACCCTACCCCTAACCCTAACCCATACCCTACGCCGTACACGACCCCTCCCTGAAGGCGTACCCTGAGCCGTACCCTAAACCTACCCCTAAGTCTAACCCTAACCCTAGGCTACCCTTGACTGCTTCTGCCTCCAATAGATTTCCTAAGCACTAGTGTTTTAAAGAACAGCTTAAAAAGAGAATCTTGATGTGATTTCTTTATAATGGGTGTGTTCCTTATCTTATCCTACTGTCTAAACTCTTTTCCATGGCTGGACCCCCAAATAATATTCCTTTACGTGCTAAGGGGTATCTACAAAGTGGGATAGGTTTAATAACTACCCTAACCCTAATGCGTACCCTAACCCTAACCCTTACCCTAACACTAACACGTACCCTAATCCTAACCCGTACCCTAAACCGAGCCCTAACCCTAACACTTCCCTAACCCTAAGCCTAACCCATACCCTACGCCGTACCCGAAACCCTCCCCTAAAACGTACGCTAAGCCGTACCCTAACCCTAAGCCTAAGCCTAACCCTAACCCTAGGCTACCCTTGACTGCTTCTGCCTCCAATAGTTTTCCTAAGCACTAGTGTTTTAAGGAACAGCTTAGAAAGAGAATCTTAATGTGATTTCTTTATAATGGGTGTGTTCCTTATCTTATCCTAGTGTCTAAACTCTTCTCCATGGCTGGACCCCCAAATAATATTCCTTTACGTACTAAGGGGTATCTACAGAGTGGGATAGGTTTAATAACTACCCTAACCCTAATGCGTACCCTAACCCTAACCCCTACCCTAACCCTAACACGTACCCTAATCCTAACCCGTACCCTAAACCAAGCCCTAACCCTAACACTAACCCTAACCCTAACCCATACCGTTCGCCATACCCGAACCCCTCCCAAAACCCGTACCCTAAGCCGTACCCTAAGCCTAACCCTAAGCCTAACCCTAACCCTAGGCTACCCTTGACTGCTTCTGCCTCCAATAGATTTCCTAAGCACTAGTGTTTTAAGGAACAGCTTACAAAGAGAATCCTAATGTGATTTCTTTATAATGGGTGTGTTCCTTATCTTATCCTAGTGTCTAAACTCTTCTCCATGGCTGGATCCCCAAATAATATTCCTTTACGTGCTAAGGGTTATCTAGAGAGTGGGATAGGTTTAATAACTACCCTAACCCTAACACGTACCCTAACCCTAACCCCTACCCTAACCCTAACACGTACCCTAATCCTAACCCGTACCCTAAACCGAGCCCTAACACTAACACTTACCCTAACCCTAAGCCTAACCCATACCCAATGCCGTACCCGAAACCCTCCCCGAAAACGAACGCTAAGCCGTACCCTAACCCTAACCCTAAGCCTAACCCTAACCCTAGGCAACCCTTGACTGCTTCTGCCTCCAATAGATTTCCTAAGCACTAGTATTTTAAGGAACAGGTTAAAAATAGAATCCTAATGTGATTTCTTTATAATAGGTGTGTTCCTTATCTTACCCTAGTGTCTAAACACTTCTCCACGTCTGGACCCCTAAATAATATTCCTTTACGTGCTAAGGCGTATCTAGAGAGTGGGATAGGTTTAATGACTACCCTACCCCTAACGCGTACCCTATCCCTAACCCCTACCCTAACCCTAACACGTACCCTAATCCTAACCCGTACCCTAAACCGAGCCCTAACCCTAACACTGACCCTAACCCTAACCCTAACCCATACCCTACGCCGTACACAAACCCCTCCCTGAACTCGTACCCTGAGCCGTGCCTTAAGACTAACCCTAACCCTAGGCTACCCTTGACTGCTTCTGCCTCCAATAGATTTCCTAAGCACTAGTGTTTTAAGGAACAGGTTAAAAAGAGAATCTTAATGTGATTTCTTTATAATGGGTGTGTTCCTTATCTTATCCTAGTGTCTAAACTCTTCTCCATGGGTGGACCGCCAAATAATATTCCTTTACATGCTAAGGGTTATCTAGAGAGTGGGATAAGTTTAATAACTACCCTAACCCTAACGCGTACCCTAACCCTAACCCCTACCCTAACCCTAACTCGTACCCTAATCCTCACCCGTACCCTAAACCGAGCCCTAAACCTAACCATAACCCATACCTTACGCCATACCCGAAACCCTCCCCGAACCCATACCCTAAGCCGTACCCTAAGCCTAACCCTAAGCCTAACCCTAACCCTAGGCTACCCTTGACTGCTTCTGCCTCCAATAGATTTCCTAAGCACTAGTGTTTTAAGGAACAGCTTACAAAGAGAATCCTAATGTGATTTCTTTATAATGGGTGTGTTCCTTATCTTATCCTAGTGTCTAAACTCTTCTCCATGGCTGGACCCCCAAACAATATTCCTTTACGTGCTAAGGGGTATCTGGAGAGTGGGATAGGTTTAATAACTACCCTAACCCTAACGTGTACCCTAACCCTAACCCCTACCCTACCACTAACACGTACCCTAATCCTAACCCGTACCCTAAACCGAGCCCTAACCCTAACACTTACCCTAACCCATACCCAACGCCGTACCCGAAACCCTCCCCGAAAACGTACGCTAAGCCGTACCCTAACCCTAACCCTAAGCCTAACCCTAACCCTAGGCAACCCTTGACTGCTTCTGCCTCCAATAGATTTCCTAAGCACTAGTGTTTTAAGGCACAGCTTAAAAAGAGAATCCTAATGTGATTTCTTTATAATGCGTGTGTTCCTTATCTTATCCTAGTGTCTAAACTCTTCTCCATCGCTGGACCCCCAAATAATATTCCTTTACATGCTAACGGGTATCTAGAGAGTGGGATAGGTTTAATAATTACCCTACCCCTAACGCGTACCCTATCCCTAACCCCTACCCTAACCCTAACACGTACCCTAATCCTAACCCGTACCCTAAACCGAGCCCTAACCCTAACACTGACCCTAACCCTAACGCTAACCCATACCCTACGCCGTACACGAAGCCCTCCCCGAACCCGTACCCTAAGCCGTACCCTAAGCTTAACCCTAAGCCTAACCCTAACCCTAGGCTACCCTTGACTGCTTCTACCTCCAATAGATTTCCTAAGCACTAGTGTTTTAAGGAACAGCTTAAAAAGAGAATCCTAATGTGATTTCTTTATAATGGGTGTGTTCCTTATCTTACCCTAGTGTCTAAACTCTTCTCCACGTTTGGACCCCTAAATAATATTCCTTTACGTGCTAACGGGTATCTAGAGAGTGGGTTAGGTTTAATAACTACCCTACCTCTAACGCGTACCCTAATCCTAACCCGTACCCTAAACCGAGCCCTAACCCTAACACTACCCCTAACCCTAACCCTTACCCATACCCTTCGCCATACCCGAACCCCTCCCTGAACCCATACCCTAAGCCGTACCCTAAGCCTAACCCTAAGCCTAAACCTAACCCTAGGCTACCCTTGACTGCTTCTGCCTCCAAAAGATTTCCTAAGCACTAGTGTTTAAGGAACAGCTTAAAAAGAGAATCTTAATGTGATTTCTTTATAATGGGTGTGTTCCTTATCTTATCCTAGTGTCTAAACTCTTTTCCATGGCTGGACCCCCAAATAATATTCCTTTACGTGCTAAGGGGTATCTAGAGAGTGGGATACGTTTAATAACTACCCTAACCCTAACGCGTACCCTAACCCTAACCCCTACCCTACCACTAACACGTACCCTAATCCTAACCCGTATCCTAAACCGAGCCCTAACCCTAACACTTACCCTAACCCTAAGCCTAACCCATACCCTACGCCGAACCCGAACCCCTCCCAGAACCCGTACCCTAAGCCGAACCTTAAGCTTATCCCTAAGCCTAACCCTAACCCTAGGCTACCCTTGACTGCTTCTGCCTCCAATAGATTTCCTAAGCACTAGTGTTTTAAGGAACAGCTTAAAAAGAGAATCCTAAAGTGATTTCTTTATAATGGGTGTGTTCCTTATCTTATCCTAGTGTCTAAACTCTTCTCCATGGCTGGACCCCCAAATAATATTCCTTTACGTGCTAAGGGTTATCTAGAGAGTGGGATAGGTTTAATAACTACCCTAACCCTAACGCGTACCCTAACCCTAAACCCTACCCTAACCCTAACACGAACCCTAATCCTAACCCGTAACCTAAACCGAGCCCTAACCCTAACACTTACCCTAACCCTAACCCATACCCTTCGCCATACCCGAACCCCTCCCAAAACCCGTACCCTAAGCCGTACCCTAAGCCTAACCCTAAGCCTAACCCTAACCCTAGGCTACCCTTGACTGCTTCTGCCTCCAATAGATTTCCTAAGCACTAGTGTTTTAAGGAACAGGTTAAAAATAGAATCCTAATGTGATTTCTTTATAATAGGTGTGTTCCTTATCTTACCCTAGTGTCTAAACACTTCTCCACGTCTGGACCCCTAAATAATATTCCTTTACGTGCTAAGGCGTATCTAGAGAGTGGGATAGGTTTAATAACTACCCTACCCCTAACGCGTACCCTATCCCTAACCCCTACCCTAACCCTAACCCGTACCCTAAACCGAGCCCTAACCCTAACACTGACCCTAACCCTAACCCTAACCCATACCCTACGCCGTACACAAACCCCTCCCTGAACTCGTACCCTGAGCCGTGCCTTAAGACTAACCTTAACCCTAGGCTACCCTTGACTGCTTCTGCCTCCAATAGATTTCCTAAGCACTAGTGTTTTAAGGAACAGGTTAAAAAGAGAATCTTAATGTGATTTCTTTATAATGGGTGTGTTCCTTATCTTATCCTAGTGTCTAAACTCTTCTCCATGGCTGCACCGCCAAATAATATTCCTTTACATGCTAAGGGGTATCTAGAGAGTGGGATAAGTTTAATAACTACCCTAACCCTAACGCGTACCCTAACCCTAACCCCTACCCTAACCCTAACTCGTACCCTAATCCTAACCCGTACCCTAAACCGAGCCCTAAACCTAACCATAACCCATACCTTACGCCATACCCGAACCCCTCCCCGAACCCGTACCCTAAGCCGTACCCTAAGCCGTACCCTAAGCCTAACCCTAACCCTAGGCTACCCTTGACTGCTTCTGCCTCCAATAGATTTCCTAAGCACTAGTGTTTTAAGGAACAGCTTACAAAGAGAATCCTAATGTGATTTCTTTATAATGGGTGTGTTCCTTATCTTATCCTAGTGTCTAAACTCTTCTCCATGGCTGGACCCCCAAACAATATTCCTTTACGTACTAAGGGGTATCTGGAGAGTGGGATAGGTTTAATAACTACCCTAACCCTAACGCGTACCCTAACCCTAACCCCTACCCTACCACTAACACGTACCCTAATCCTAACCCGAACCCTAAACCGAGCCCTAACCCTAACACTTACCCTAACCCATACCCAACGCCGTACCCGAAACCCTCCCCGAAAACGTACGCTAAGCCGTACCCTAACCCTAACCCTAAGCCTAACCCTAACCCTAGGCAACCCTTGACTGCTTCTGCCTCCAATAGATTTCCTAAGCACTAGTGTTTTAAGGCACAGCTTAAAAAGAGAATCCTAATGTGATTTCTTTATAATGGGTGTGTTCCTTATCTTACCCTAGTGTCTAAACTCTTCTCCACGTTTGGACCCCTAAATAATATTCCTTTACGTGCTAACGGGTATCTAGAGAGTGGGATAGGTTTAATAACTACCCTACCTCTAACGCGTACCCTAATCCTAACCCGTACCCTAATCCGAGCCCTAACCCTAACACTGACCCTAACCCTAACCCTAACCCATACCCTACGCCGTACACGAACCCCTCCCCGAACCCGTACCCTAAGCCGTACCCTAAGCTTAACCCTAAGCCTAACCCTAACCCTAGGCTACCCTTGACTGCTTCTGCCTCCAATAGATTTCCTAAGCACTAGTGTTTTAAGGAACAGCTTAAAAAGAGAATCCTAATGTGATTTCTTTATAATGGGTGTGTTCCTTATCTTACCCTAGTGTCTAAACTCTTCTCCACGTGTGGACCCCTAAATAATATTCCTTTACGTGCTAACGGGTATCTAGAGAGTGGGATAGGTTTAATAACTACCCTAACCCTAACGCGTACCCTATCCCTAATCCCTACCCTAACCCTAACACGTACCCTAATCCTAACCCGTACCCTAAACCGAGACCTAACCCTAACACTGACCCTAACCCTAACCCTAACCCATACCCTACGCCATACACGAACCCCTCCCCGAACCCGTACCCTATGCCGTACCTTAAGCTTATCCCTAAGCCTAACCCTAACCCTAGGCTACCCTTGACTGCTTCTGCCTCCAATAGATTTCCTAAGCACTAGTGTTTTAAGGCACAGCTTAAAAAGAGAATCCTAATGTGATTTCTTTATAATGGGTGTGTTCCTTATCTTACCCTAGTGTCTAAACTCTTCTCCAGGTTTGGACCCCTAAATAATATTCCTTTACGTGCTAACGGGTATCTAGAGAGTGGGATAGGTTTAATAACTACCCTACCTCTAACGCGTACCCTAATCCTAACCCGTACCCTAAACCGAGCCCTAACCCTAACACTGACCCTAACCCTAACCCTAACCCATACCCTACGCCGTACACGAACCCCTCCCCGAACCCGTACCCTAAGCCGTACCCTAAGCTTAACCCTAAGCCTAACCCTAACCCTAGGCTACCCTTGACTGCTTCTGCCTCCAATAGATTTCCTAAGCACTAGTGTTTTAAGGAACAGCTTAAAAAGAGAATCCTAATGTGATTTCTTTATAATGGGTGTGTTCCTTATCTTACCCTAGTGTCTAAACTCTTCTCCACGTGTGGACCCCTAAATAATATTCCTTTACGTGCTAACGGGTATCTAGAGAGTGGGATAGGTTTAATAACTACCCTAACCCTAACGCGTACCCTATCCCTAATCCCTACCCTAACCCTAACACGTACCCTAATCCTAACCCGTACCCTAAACCGAGACCTAACCCTAACACTGACCCTAACCCTAACCCTAACCCATACCCTACACCATACACGAACCCCTCCCCGAACCCGTACCCTATGCCGTACCTTAAGCTTATCCCTAAGCCTAACCCTAACCCTAGGCTACCCTTGACTGCTTCTGCCTCCAATAGATTTCCTAAGCACTAGTGTTTTAAGGAACAGCTTAAAAAGAGAATCCTAATGTGATTTCTTTATAATGGGTGTGTTCCTTATCTTATCCTACTGTCTAAACTCTTTTCCATGGCTGGACCCCCAAATAATATTCCTTAACGTGCTAAGGGGTATCTAGAGAGTGGGATAGGTTTAATAACTACCCTAACCCTAACGCGTACCCTAACCCTAACCCCTACCCTAACCTTATCACGTACCCTAATCCTAACACGTACCCTAAACCGAGCCCTAACCCTAACACTTACCGTAACCCTAAGCCTAACCCATACCCTACGCCGTACCCGAAACCCTCCCCGAACCCGTACGCTACGCCGTACCCTAACCCTAACCCTAAGCCTAAACCTAACCCTAGGCTACCCTTGACTGCTTCTGCCTCCAATAGATTTCCAAAGCACTAGTGTTTCAAGGAACAGCTTAAAAATAGAATCCTAAAGTGATTTCTTTATAATGGGTGTGTTCCTTATCTTACCCTAGTGTCTAAACTCTTCTCCACGTCTGGACCCCTAAATAATATTCCTTTACGTGATAAGGGGTATCTAGAGAGTGGGATAGGTTTAATAACTACCCTACCCCTAACGTGTACCCTATCCCTAAACTCTACCCTAACCCTAACACGTACCCTAATCCTAACCCGTACCCTAAACCGAGCCCTAACCCTAACACTGACCCTAACCCTAACCCTAACCCATACCCTACGCCGTACACGAACCCCTCCCTGAACCCGTACCCTGAGCCGTACCCTAAGCCTAACCCTAAGCCTAATCCTAACCCTAGGCTACCCTTCACTGCTTCTGCCTCCAATACATTTCCTAAGCACTAGTGTTTTAAGGAACAGCTGAAAAAGAGAATCCTAATGTGATTTCTTTATAATGGGTGTGTTCCTTATCTTACCCTAGTGTCTAAACTCTTCTCCATGGCTGGACCCCCAAATAATATTCCTTTACATGCTAAGGGGTATCTAGAGAGTGGGATAGGTTTAATAACTACCCTAACCCTAACGCGTACCCTAACCCTAACCCCTACCCTAACACTAACATGTAACCTAATCCTAACCCGTACCCTAAACCTAGCCCTAACCCTAACACTAACCCTAACCCTAACCCTAACCCATTCCCTACGCATTACCCGAACCCCACCCCGAACCCGTAAACTAAGCCGTTCCCTAAGCCTAACCCTAAGCCTAACCCTAACCCTAGGCTACCCTTGACTGCTTCTGCCTCCAATAGATTTCCTAAGCACTAGTGTTTTAAGGAACAGATTAAAAAGAGAATACTAATGTGATTTCTTTATAATGGGTGTGTTCCTTATCTTACGCTAGTGTCTAAACTCTTCTCCATGGCTGGACCCCCAAATAATATTCCTTTACGTGCTAAGGGGTATCTAGAGAGTGGGATAGGTTTAATAACTACCCTAACCCTAACGCGTACCCTAACCCTAACCCCTACCCTAACA
The DNA here is from genome assembly GCF_965194825.1 of Balaenoptera physalus. Classification (NCBI taxonomy): domain Eukaryota; kingdom Metazoa; phylum Chordata; class Mammalia; order Artiodactyla; family Balaenopteridae; genus Balaenoptera; species Balaenoptera physalus. The sequence goes on from NW_028124905.1 coordinate 83,188, forward strand.
CTAACATGTACCCTAATCCTAACCCGTACCCTAAACCTAGCCCTAACCCTAACACTAACCCTAACCCTAACCCTAATCCATTCCCTACGCATTACCCGAACCCCACCCCGAACCCGTACCCTAAGCCGTTCCCTAAGCCTAACCCTAAGCCTAACCCTAACCCTAGGCTACCCTTGACTGCTTCTGCCTCCAATAGATTTCCTAAGCACTAGTGTTTTAAGGAACAGCTTAAAAATAGAATCCTAATGTGATTTCTTTATAATGGGTGTGTTCCTTATCTTACCCTAGTGTCTAAACTCTTCTCCACGTCTGGACCCCTAAATAATATTCGTTTACATGCTAAGGGGTATCTAGAGAGTGGGATAGGTTTAATAACTACCCTACCCCTAACGCGTACCCTATCCCTAACCCCTACCCTAACACTAACACGTACCCTAATCCTAACCCGTACCCTAAACCGAGCCCTAACCCTAACACTGACCCTACCCCTAACCCTAACCCATACCCTACGCCGTACACGACCCCTCCCTGAAGGCGTACCCTGAGCCGTACCCTAAACCTACCCCTAAGCCTAACCCTAACCCTAGGCTACCCTTGACTGCTTCTGCCTCCAATAGATTTCCTAAGCACTAGTGTTTTAAGGAACAGCTTAAAAAGAGAATCTTGATGTGATTTCTTTATAATGGGTGTGTTCCTTATCTTATCCTACTGTCTAAACTCTTTTCCATGGCTGGACCCCCAAATAATATTCCTTTACGTGCTAAGGGGTATCTACAAAGTGGGATAGGTTTAATAACTACCCTAACCCTAATGCGTACCCTAACCCTAACCCTTACCCTAACACTAACACGTACCCTAATCCTAACCCGTACCCTAAACCGAGCCCTAACCCTAACACTTCCCTAACCCTAAGCCTAACCCATACCCTACGCCGTACCCGAAACCCTCCCCTAAAACGTACGCTAAGCAGTACCCTAACCCTAAGCCTAAGCCTAACCCTAACCCTAGGCTACCCTTGACTGCTTCTGCCTCCAATAGTTTTCCTAAGCACTAGTGTTTTAAGGAACAGCTTAAAAAGAGAATCTTAATGTGATTTCTTTATAATGGGTGTGTTCCTTATCTTATCCTAGTGTCTAAACTCTTCTCCATGGCTGGACCCCCAAATAATATTCCTTTACGTACTAAGGGGTATCTACAGAGTGGGATAGGTTTAATAACTACCCTAACCCTAACGCGTACCCTAACCCTAACCCCTACCCTAACCCTAACACGTACCCTAATCCTAACCCGTACCCTAAACCAAGCCCTAACCCTAACACTAACCCTAACCCTAACCCATACCGTTCGCCATACCCGAACCCCTCCCAAAACCCGTACCATAAGCCGTACCCTAAGCCTAACCCTAAGCCTAACCCTAACCCTAGTCTACCCTTGACTGCTTCTGCCTCCAATAGATTTCCTAAGCACTAGTGTTTTAAGGAACAGCTTACAAAGAGAATCCTAATGTGATTTCTTTATAATGGGTGTGTTCCTTATCTTATCCTAGTGTCTAAACTCTTCTCCATGGCTGGATCCCCAAATAATATTCCTTTACGTGCTAAGGGTTATCTAGAGAGTGGGATAGGTTTAATAACTACCCTAACCCTAACACGTACCCTAACCCTAACCCCTACCCTAACCCTAACACGTACCCTAATCCTAACCCGTACCCTAAACCGAGCCCTAACACTAACACTTACCCTAACCCTAAGCCTAACCCATACCCAATGCCGTACCCGAAACCCTCCCCGAAAACGAACGCTAAGCCGTACCCTAACCCTAACCCTAAGCCTAACCCTAACCCTAGGCAACCCTTGACTGCTTCTGCCTCCAATAGATTTCCTAAGCACTAGTATTTTAAGGAACAGGTTAAAAATAGAATCCTAATGTGATTTCTTTATAATAGGTGTGTTCCTTATCTTACCCTAGTGTCTAAACACTTCTCCACGTCTGGACCCCTAAATAATATTCCTTTACGTGCTAAGGCGTATCTAGAGAGTGGGATAGGTTTAATGACTACCCTACCCCTAACGCGTACCCTATCCCTAACCCCTACCCTAACCCTAACACGTACCCTAATCCTAACCCGTACCCTAAACCGAGCCCTAACCCTAACACTGACCCTAACCCTAACCCTAACCCATACCCTACGCCGTACACAAACCCCTCCCTGAACTCGTACCCTGAGCCGTGCCTTAAGACTAACCCTAACCCTAGGCTACCCTTGACTGCTTCTGCCTCCAATAGATTTCCTAAGCACTAGTGTTTTAAGGAACAGGTTAAAAAGAGAATCTTAATGTGATTTCTTTATAATGGGTGTGTTCCTTATCTTATCCTAGTGTCTAAACTCTTCTCCATGGGTGGACCGCCAAATAATATTCCTTTACATGCTAAGGGTTATCTAGAGAGTGGGATAAGTTTAATAACTACCCTAACCCTAACGCGTACCCTAACCCTAACCCCTACCCTAACCCTAACTCGTACCCTAATCCTCACCCGTACCCTAAACCGAGCCCTAAACCTAACCATAACCCATACCTTACGCCATACCCGAAACCCTCCCCGAACCCGTACCCTAAGCCGTACCCTAAGCCTAACCCTAAGCCTAACCCTAACCCTAGGCTACCCTTGACTGCTTCTGCCTCCAATAGATTTCCTAAGCACTAGTGTTTTAAGGAACAGCTTACAAAGAGAATCCTAATGTGATTTCTTTATAATGGGTGTGTTCCTTATCTTATCCTAGTGTCTAAACTCTTCTCCATGGCTGGACCCCCAAACAATATTCCTTTACGTGCTAAGGGGTATCTGGAGAGTGGGATAGGTTTAATAACTACCCTAACCCTAACGTGTACCCTAACCCTAACCCCTACCCTACCACTAACACGTACCCTAATCCTAACCCGTACCCTAAACCGAGCCCTAACCCTAACACTTACCCTAACCCATACCCAACGCCGTACCCGAAACCCTCCCCGAAAACGTACGCTAAGCCGTACCCTAACCCTAACCCTAAGCCTAACCCTAACCCTAGGCAACCCTTGACTGCTTCTGCCTCCAATAGATTTCCTAAGCACTAGTGTTTTAAGGCACAGCTTAAAAAGAGAATCCTAATGTGATTTCTTTATAATGCGTGTGTTCCTTATCTTATCCTAGTGTCTAAACTCTTCTCCATCGCTGGACCCCCAAATAATATTCCTTTACATGCTAACGGGTATCTAGAGAGTGGGATAGGTTTAATAATTACCCTACCCCTAACGCGTACCCTATCCCTAACCCCTACCCTAACCCTAACACGTACCCTAATCCTAACCCGTACCCTAAACCGAGCCCTAACCCTAACACTGACCCTAACCCTAACCCTAACCCATACCCTACGCCGTACACGAAGCCCTCCCCGAACCCGTACCCTAAGCCGTACCCTAAGCTTAACCCTAAGCCTAACCCTAACCCTAGGCTACCCTTGACTGCTTCTACCTCCAATAGATTTCCTAAGCACTAGTGTTTTAAGGAACAGCTTAAAAAGAGAATCCTAATGTGATTTCTTTATAATGGGTGTGTTCCTTATCTTACCCTAGTGTCTAAACTCTTCTCCACGTTTGGACCCCTAAATAATATTCCTTTACGTGCTAACGGGTATCTAGAGAGTGGGTTAGGTTTAATAACTACCCTACCTCTAACGCGTACCCTAATCCTAACCCGTACCCTAAACCGAGCCCTAACCCTAACACTACCCCTAACCCTAACCCTTACCCATACCCTTCGCCATACCCGAACCCCTCCATGAACCCATACCCTAAGCCGTACCCTACGCCTAACCCTAAGCCTAAACCTAACCCTAGGCTACCCTTGACTGCTTCTGCCTCCAATAGATTTCCTAAGCAGTAGTGTTTAAGGAACAGCTTAAAAAGAGAATCTTAATGTGATTTCTTTATAATGGGTGTGTTCCTTATCTTATCCTAGTGTCTAAACTCTTTTCCATGGCTGGACCCCCAAATAATATTCCTTTACGTGCTAAGGGGTATCTAGAGAGTGGGATACGTTTAATAACTACCCTAAACCTAACGCGTACCCTAACCCTAACCCCTACCCTACCACTAACACGTACCCTAATCCTAACCCGTATCCTAAACCGAGCCCTAACCCTAACACTTACCCTAACCCTAAGCCTAACCCATACCCTACGCCGAACCCGAACCCCTCCCAGAACCCGTACCCTAAGCCGAACCTTAAGCTTATCCCTAAGCCTAACCCTAACCCTAGGCTACCCTTGACTGCTTCTGCCTCCAATAGATTTCCTAAGCACTAGGGTTTTAAGGAACAGCTTAAAAAGAGAATCCTAAAGTGATTTCTTTATAATGGGTGTGTTCCTTATCTTATCCTAGTGTCTAAACTCTTCTCCATGGCTGGACCCCCAAATAATATTCCTTTACGTGCTAAGGGTTATCTAGAGAGTGGGATAGGTTTAATAACTACCCTAACCCTAACGCGTACCCTAACCCTAAACCCTACCCTAACCCTAACACGAACCCTAATCCTAACCCGTAACCTAAACCGAGCCCTAACCCTAACACTTACCCTAACCCTAACCCATACCCTTCGCCATACCCGAACCCCTCCCAAAACCCGTACCCTAAGCCGTACCCTAAGCCTAACCCTAAGCCTAACCCTAACCCTAGGCTACCCTTGACTGCTTCTGCCTCCAATAGATTTCCTAAGCACTAGTGTTTTAAGGAACAGGTTAAAAATAGAATCCTAATGTGATTTCTTTATAATAGGTGTGTTCCTTATCTTACCCTAGTGTCTAAACACTTCTCCACGTCTGGACCCCTAAATAATATTCCTTTACGTGCTAAGTCGTATCTAGAGAGTGGGATAGGTTTAATAACTACCCTACCCCTAACGCGTACCCTATCCCTAACCCCTACCCTAACCCTAACCCGTACCCTAAACCGAGCCCTAACCCTAACACTGACCCTAACCCTAACCCTAACCCATACCCTACGCCGTACACAAACCCCTCCCTGAACTCGTACCCTGAGCCGTGCCTTAAGACTAACCTTAACCCTAGGCTACCCTTGACTGCTTCTGCCTCCAATAGATTTCCTAAGCACTAGTGTTTTAAGGAACAGGTTAAAAAGAGAATCTTAATGTGATTTCTTTATAATGGGTGTGTTCCTTATCTTATCCTAGTGTCTAAACTCTTCTCCATGGCTGGACCGCCAAATAATATTCCTTTACATGCTAAGGGGTATCTAGAGAGTGGGATAAGTTTAATAACTACCCTAACCCTAACGCGTACCCTAACCCTAACCCCTACCCTAACCCTAACTCGTACCCTAATCCTAACCCGTACCCTAAACCGAGCCCTAAACCTAACCATAACCCATACCTTACGCCATACCCGAACCCCTCCCCGAACCCGTACCCTAAGCCGTACCCTAAGCCGTACCCTAAGCCTAACCCTAACCCTAGGCTACCCTTGACTGCTTCTGCCTCCAATAGATTTCCTAAGCACTAGTGTTTTAAGGAACAGCTTACAAAGAGAATCCTAATGTGATTTCTTTATAATGGGTGTGTTCCTTATCTTATCCTAGTGTCTAAACTCTTCTCCATGGCTGGACCCCCAAACAATATTCCTTTACGTACTAAGGGGTATCTGGAGAGTGGGATAGGTTTAATAACTACCCTAACCCTAACGCGTACCCTAACCCTAACCCCTACCCTACCACTAACACGTACCCTAATCCTAACCCGAACCCTAAACCGAGCCCTAACCCTAACACTTACCCTAACCCATACCCAACGCCGTACCCGAAACCCTCCCCGAAAACGTACGCTAAGCCGTACCCTAACCCTAACCCTAAGCCTAACCCTAACCCTAGGCAACCCTTGACTGCTTCTGCCTCCAATAGATTTCCTAAGCACTAGTGTTTTAAGGCACAGCTTAAAAAGAGAATCCTAATGTGATTTCTTTATAATGGGTGTGTTCCTTATCTTACCCTAGTGTCTAAACTCTTCTCCACGTTTGGACCCCTAAATAATATTCCTTTACGTGCTAACGGGTATCTAGAGAGTGGGATAGGTTTAATAACTACCCTACCTCTAACGCGTACCCTAATCCTAACCCGTACCCTAAACCGAGCCCTAACCCTAACACTGACCCTAACCCTAACCCTAACCCATACCCTACGCCGTACACGAACCCCTCCCCGAACCCGTACCCTAAGCCGTACCCTAAGCTTAACCCTAAGCCTAACCCTAACCCTAGGCTACCCTTGACTGCTTCTGCCTCCAATAGATTTCCTAAGCACTAGTGTTTTAAGGAACAGCTTAAAAAGAGAATCCTAATGTGATTTCTTTATAATGGGTGTGTTCCTTATCTTACCCTAGTGTCTAAACTCTTCTCCACGTGTGGACCCCTAAATAATATTCCTTTACGTGCTAACGGGTATCTAGAGAGTGGGATAGGTTTAATAACTACCCTAACCCTAACGCGTACCCTATCCCTAATCCCTACCCTAACCCTAACACGTACCCTAATCCTAACCCGTACCTTAAACCGAGACCTAACCCTAACACTGACCCTAACCCTAACCCTAACCCATACCCTACGCCATACACGAACCCCTCCCCGAACCCGTACCCTATGCCGTACCTTAAGCTTATCCCTAAGCCTAACCCTAACCCTAGGCTACCCTTGACTGCTTCTGCCTCCAATAGATTTCCTAAGCACTAGTGTTTTAAGGAACAGCTTAAAAAGAGAATCCTAATGTGATTTCTTTATAATGGGTGTGTTCCTTATCTTATCCTACTGTCTAAACTCTTTTCCATGGCTGGACCCCCAAATAATATTCCTTAACGTGCTAAGGGGTATCTAGAGAGTGGGATAGGTTTAATAACTACCCTAACCCTAACGCGTACCCTAACCCTAACCCCTACCCTAACCTTATCACGTACCCTAATCCTAACACGTACCCTAAACCGAGCCCTAACCCTAACACTTACCGTAACCCTAAGCCTAACCCATACCCTACGCCGTACCCGAAACCCTCCCCGAACCCGTACGCTACGCCGTACCCTAACCCTAACCCTAAGCCTAAACCTAACCCTAGGCTACCCTTGACTGCTTCTGCCTCCAATAGATTTCCTAAGCACTAGTGTTTCAAGGAACAGCTTAAAAATAGAATCCTAAAGTGATTTCTTTATAATGGGTGTGTTCCTTATCTTACCCTAGTGTCTAAACTCTTCTCCACGTCTGGACCCCTAAATAATATTCCTTTACGTGCTAAGGGGTATCTAGAGAGTGGGATAGGTTTAATAACTACCCTACCCCTAACGTGTACCCTATCCCTAAACTCTACCCTAACCCTAACACGTACCCTAATCCTAACCCGTACCCTAAACCGAGCCCTAACCCTAACACTGACCCTAACCCTAACCCTAACCCATACCCTACGCCGTACACGAACCCCTCCCTGAACCCGTACCCTGAGCCGTACCCTAAGCCTAACCCTAAGCCTAATCCTAACCCTAGGCTACCCTTCACTGCTTCTGCCTCCAATACATTTCCTAAGCACTAGTGTTTTAAGGAACAGCTGAAAAAGAGAATCCTAATGTGATTTCTTTATAATGGGTGTGTTCCTTATCTTACCCTAGTGTCTAAACTCTTCTCCATGGCTGGACCCCCAAATAATATTCCTTTACATGCTAAGGGGTATCTAGAGAGTGGGATAGGTTTAATAACTACCCTAACCCTAACGCGTACCCTAACCCTAACCCCTACCCTAACACTAACATGTAACCTAATCCTAACCCGTACCCTAAACCTAGCCCTAACCCTAACACTAACCCTAACCCTAACCCTAACCCATTCCCTACGCATTACCCGAACCCCACCCCGAACCCGTAAACTAAGCCGTTCCCTAAGCCTAACCCTAAGCCTAACCCTAACCCTAGGCTACCCTTGACTGCTTCTGCCTCCAATAGATTTCCTAAGCACTAGTGTTTTAAGGAACAGATTAAAAAGAGAATACTAATGTGATTTCTTTATAATGGGTGTGTTCCTTATCTTACGCTAGTGTCTAAACTCTTCTCCATGGCTGGACCCCCAAATAATATTCCTTTACGTGCTAAGGGGTATCTAGAGAGTGGGATAGGTTTAATAACTACCCTAACCCTAACGCGTACCCTAACCCTAACCCCTACCCTAACACTAACATGTACCCTAATCCTAACCCGTACCCTAAACCTAGCCCTAACCCTAACACTAACCCTAACCCTAACCCTAATCCATTCCCTACGCATTACCCAAACCCCACCCCGAACCCGTACCCTAAGCCGTTCCCTAAGCCTAACCCTAAGCCTAACCCTAACCCTAGGCTACCCTTGACTGCTTCTGCCTCCAATAGATTTCCTAAGCACTAGTGTTTTAAGGAACAGCTTAAAAATAGAATCCTAATGTGATTTCTTTATAATGGGTGTGTTCCTTATCTTACCCTAGTGTCTAAACTCTTCTCCACGTCTGGACCCCTAAATAATATTCGTTTACATGCTAAGGGGTATCTAGAGAGTGGGATAGGTTTAATAACTACCCTACCCCTAACGCGTACCCTATCCCTAACCCCTACCCTAACACTAACACGTACCCTAATCCTAACCCGTACCCTAAACCGAGCCCTAACCCTAACACTGACCCTACCCCTAACCCTAACCCATACCCTACGCCGTACACGACCCCTCCCTGAAGGCGTACCCTGAGCCGTACCCTAAACCTACCCCTAAGCCTAACCCTAACCCTAGGCTACCCTTGACTGCTTCTGCCTCCAATAGATTTCCTAAGCACTAGTGTTTTAAGGAACAGCTTAAAAAGAGAATCTTAATGTGATTTCTTTATAATGGGTGTGTTCCTTATCTTATCCTACCGTCTAAACTCTTTTCCATGGCTGGACCCCCAAATAATATTCCTTTACGTGCTAAGGGGTATCTACAAAGTGGGATAGGTTTTATAACTACCCTAACCCTAATGCGTACCCTAACCCTAACCCTTACCCTAACACTAACACGTACCCTAATCCTAACCCGTACCCTAAACCGAGCCCTAACCCTAACACTTCCCTAACCCTAAGCCTAACCCATACCCTACGCCGTACCCGAAACCCTCCCCTAAAACGTACGCTAAGCCGTACCCTAACCCTAAGCCTAAGCCTAACCCTAACCCTAGGCTACCCTTGACTGCTTCTGCCTCCAATAGTTTTCCTAAGCACTAGTGTTTTAAGGAACAGCTTAAAAAGAGAATCTTAATGTGATTTCTTTATAATGGGTGTGTTCCTTATCTTATCCTAGTGTCTAAACTCTTCTCCATGGCTGGACCCCCAAATAATATTCCTTTACGTACTAAGGGGTATCTACAGAGTGGGATAGGTTTAATAAGTACCCTAACCCTAACGCGTACCCTAACCCTAACCCCTACCCTAACCCTAACACGTACCCTAATCCTAACCCGTACCCTAAACCAAGCCCTAACCCTAACACTAACCCTAACCCTAACCCATACCGTTCGCCATACCCGAACCCCTCCCAAAACCCGTACCCTAAGCCGTACCCTAAGCCTAACCCTAAGCCTAACCCTAACCCTAGGCTACCCTTGACTGCTTCTGCCTCCAATAGATTTCCTAAGCACTAGTGTTTTAAGGAACAGCTTACAAAGAGAATCCTAATGTGATTTCTTTATAATGGGTGTGTTCCTTATCTTATCCTAGTGTCTAAACTCTTCTCCATGGCTGGATCCCCAAATAATATTCCTTTACGTGCTAAGGGTTATCTAGAGAGTGGGATAGGTTTAATAACTACCCTAACCCTAACACGTACCCTAACCCTAACCCCTACCCTAACCCTAACACGTACCCTAATCCTAACCCGTACCCTAAACCGAGCCCTAACACTAACACTTACCCTAACCCTAAGCCTAACCCATACCCAATGCCGTACCCGAAACCCTCCCCGAAAACGAACGCTAAGCCGTACCCTAACCCTAACCCTAAGCCTAACCCTAACCCTAGGCAACCCTTGACTGCTTCTGCCTCCAATAGATTTCCTAAGCACTAGTATTTTAAGGAACAGGTTAAAAATAGAATCCTAATGTGATTTCTTTATAATAGGTGTGTTCCTTATCTTACCCTAGTGTCTAAACACTTCTCCACGTCTGGACCCCTAAATAATATTCCTTTACGTGCTAAGGCGTATCTAGAGAGTGGGATAGGTTTAATGACTACCCTACCCCTAACGCGTACCCTATCCCTAACCCCTACCCTAACCCTAACACGTACCCTAATCCTAACCCGTACCCTAAACCGAGCCCTAACCCTAACACTGACCCTAACCCTAACCCTAACCCATACCCTACGCCGTACACAAACCCCTCCCTGAACTCGTACCCTGAGCCGTGCCTTAAGACTAACCCTAACCCTAGGCTACCCTTGACTGCTTCTGCCTCCAATAGATTTCCTAAGCACTAGTGTTTTAAGGAACAGGTTAAAAAGAGAATCTTAATGTGATTTCTTTATAATGGGTGTGTTCCTTATCTTATCCTAGTGTCTAAACTCTTCTCCATGGGTGGACCGCCAAATAATATTCCTTTACATGCTAAGGGTTATCTAGAGAGTGGGATAAGTTTAATAACTACCCTAACCCTAACGCGTACCCTAACCCTAACCCCTACCCTAACCCTAACTCGTACCCTAATCCTCACCCGTACCCTAAACCGAGCCCTAAACCTAACCATAACCCATACCTTACGCCATACCCGAAACCCTCCCCGAACCCATACCCTAAGCCGTACCCTAAGCCTAACCCTAAGCCTAACCCTAACCCTAGGCTACCCTTGACTGCTTCTGCCTCCAATAGATTTCCTAAGCACTAGTGTTTTAAGGAACAGCTTACAAAGAGAATCCTAATGTGATTTCTTTATAATGGGTGTGTTCCTTATCTTATCCTAGTGTCTAAACTCTTCTCCATGGCTGGACCCCCAAACAATATTCCTTTACGTGCTAAGGGGTATCTGGAGAGTGGGATAGGTTTAATAACTACCCTAACCCTAACGTGTACCCTAACCCTAACCCCTACCCTACCACTAACACGTACCCTAATCCTAACCCGTACCCTAAACCGAGCCCTAACCCTAACACTTACCCTAACCCATACCCAACGCCGTACCCGAAACCCTCCCCGAAAACGTACGCTAAGCCGTACCCTAACCCTAACCCTAAGCCTAACCCTAACCCTAGGCAACCCTTGACTGCTTCTGCCTCCAATAGATTTCCTAAGCACTAGTGTTTTAAGGCACAGCTTAAAAAGAGAATCCTAATGTGATTTCTTTATAATGCGTGTGTTCCTTATCTTATCCTAGTGTCTAAACTCTTCTCCATCGCTGGACCCCCAAATAATATTCCTTTACATGCTAACGGGTATCTAGAGAGTGGGATAGGTTTAATAATTACCCTACCCCTAACGCGTACCCTATCCCTAACCCGTACCCTAACCCTAACACGTACCCTAATCCTAACCCGTACCCTAAACCGAGCCCTAACCCTAACACTGACCCTAACCCTAACGCTAACCCATACCCTACGCCGTACACGAAGCCCTCCCCGAACCCGTACCCTAAGCCGTACCCTAAGCTTAACCCTAAGCCTAACCCTAACCCTAGGCTACCCTTGACTGCTTCTACCTCCAATAGATTTCCTAAGCACTAGTGTTTTAAGGAACAGCTTAAAAAGAGAATCCTAATGTGATTTCTTTATAATGGGTGTGTTCCTTATCTTACCCTAGTGTCTAAACTCTTCTCCACGTTTGGACCCCTAAATAATATTCCTTTACGTGCTAACGGGTATCTAGAAAGTGGGTTAGGTTTAATAACTACCCTACCTCTAACGCGTACCCTAATCCTAACCCGTACCCTAAACCGAGCCCTAACCCTAACACTACCCCTAACCCTAACCCTTACCCATACCCTTCGCCATACCCGAACCCCTCCCTGAACCCATACCCTAAGCCGTACCCTAAGCCTAACCCTAAGCCTAAACCTAACCCTAGGCTACCCTTGACTGCTTCTGCCTCCAAAAGATTTCCTAAGCACTAGTGTTTAAGGAACAGCTTAAAAAGAGAATCTTAATGTGATTTCTTTATAATGGGTGTGTTCCTTATCTTATCCTAGTGTCTAAACTCTTTTCCATGGCTGGACCCCCAAATAATATTCCTTTACGTGCTAAGCGGTATCTAGAGAGTGGGATACGTTTAATAACTACCCTAACCCTAACGCGTACCCTAACCCTAACCCCTACCCTACCACTAACACGTACCCTAATCCTAACCCGTATCCTAAACCGAGCCCTAACCCTAACACTTACCCTAACCCTAAGCCTAACCCATACCCTACGCCGAACCCGAACCCCTCCCAGAACCCGTACCCTAAGCCGAACCTTAAGCTTATCCCTAAGCCTAACCCTAACCCTAGGCTACCCTTGACTGCTTCTGCCTCCAATAGATTTCCTAAGCACCAGTGTTTTAAGGAACAGCTTAAAAAGAGAATCCTAAAGTGATTTCTTTATAATGGGTGTGTTCCTTATCTTATCCTAGTGTCTAAACTCTTCTCCATGGCTGGACCCCCAAATAATATTCCTTTACGTGCTAAGGGTTATCTAGAGAGTGGGATAGGTTTAATAACTACCCTAACCCTAACGCGTACCCTAACCCTAAACCCTACCCTAACCCTAACACGAACCCTAATCCTAACCCGTAACCTAAACCGAGCCCTAACCCTAACACTTACCCTAACCCTAACCCATACCCTTCGCCATACCCGAACCCCTCCCAAAACCCGTACCCTAAGCCGTACCCTAAGCCTAACCCTAAGCCTAACCCTAACCCTAGGCTACCCTTGACTGCTTCTGCCTCCAATAGATTTCCTAAGCACTAGTGTTTTAAGGAACAGGTTAAAAATAGAATCCTAATGTGATTTCTTTATAATAGGTGTGTTCCTTATCTTACCCTAGTGTCTAAACACTTCTCCACGTCTGGACCCCTAAATAATATTCCTTTACGTGCTAAGGCGTATCTAGAGAGTGGGATAGGTTTAATAACTACCCTACCCCTAACGCGTACCCTATCCCTAACCCCTACCCTAACCCTAACCCGTACCCTAAACCGAGCCCTAACCCTAACACTGACCCTAACCCTAACCCTAACCCATACCCTACGCCGTACACAAACCCCTCCCTGAACTCGTACCCTGAGCCGTGCCTTAAGACTAACCTTAACCCTAGGCTACCCTTGACTGCTTCAGCCTCCAAAAGATTTCCTAAGCACTAGTGTTTTAAGGAACAGGTTAAAAAGAGAATCTTAATGTGATTTCTTTATAATGGGTGTGTTCCTTATCTTATCCTAGTGTCTAAACTCTTCTCCATGGCTGCACCGCCAAATAATATTCCTTTACATGCTAAGGGGTATCTAGAGAGTGGGATAAGTTTAATAACTACCCTAACCCTAACGCGTACCCTAACCCTAACCCCTACCCTAACCCTAACTCGTACCCTAATCCTAACCCGTACCCTAAACCGAGCCCTGAACCTAACCATAACCCATACCTTACGCCATACCCGAACCCCTCCCCGAACCCGTACCCTAAGCCGTACCCTAAGCCGTACCCTAAGCCTAACCCTAACCCTAGGCTACCCTTGACTGCTTCTGCCTCCAATAGATTTCCTAAGCACTAGTGTTTTAAGGAACAGCTTACAAAGAGAATCCTAATGTGATTTCTTTATAATGGGTGTGTTCCTTATCTTATCCTAGTGTCTAAACTCTTCTCCATGGCTGGATCCCCAAATAATATTCCTTTACGTGCTAAGGGTTATCTAGAGAGTGGGATAGGTTTAATAACTACCCTAACCCTAACACGTACCCTAACCCTAACCCCTACCCTAACCCTAACACGTACCCTAATCCTAACCCGTACCCTAAACCGAGCCCTAACACTAACACTTACCCTAACCCTAAGCCTAACCCATACCCAATGCCGTACCCGAAACCCTCCCCGAAAACGAACGCTAAGCCGTACCCTAACCCTAACCCTAAGCCTAACCCTAACCCTAGGCAACCCTTGACTGCTTCTGCCTCCAATAGATTTCCTAAGCACTAGTATTTTAAGGAACAGGTTAAAAATAGAATCCTAATGTGATTTCTTTATAATAGGTGTGTTCCTTATCTTACCCTAGTGTCTAAACACTTCTCCACGTCTGGACCCCTAAATAATATTCCTTTACGTGCTAAGGCGTATCTAGAGAGTGGGATAGGTTTAATGACTACCCTACCCCTAACGCGTACCCTATCCCTAACCCCTACCCTAACCCTAACACGTACCCTAATCCTAACCCGTACCCTAAACCGAGCCCTAACCCTAACACTGACCCTAACCCTAACCCTAACCCATACCCTACGCCGTACACAAACCCCTCCCTGAACTCGTACCCTGAGCCGTGCCTTAAGACTAACCCTAACCCTAGGCTACCCTTGACTGCTTCTGCCTCCAATAGATTTCCTAAGCACTAGTGTTTTAAGGAACAGGTTAAAAAGAGAATCTTAATGTGATTTCTTTATAATGGGTGTGTTCCTTATCTTATCCTAGTGTCTAAACTCTTCTCCATGGGTGGACCGCCAAATAATATTCCTTTACATGCTAAGGGTTATCTAGACAGTGGGATAAGTTTAATAACTACCCTAACCCTAACGCGTACCCTAACCCTAACCCCTACCCTAACCCTAACTCGTACCCTAATCCTCACCCGTACCCTAAACCGAGCCCTAAACCTAACCATAACCCATACCTTACGCCATACCCGAAACCCTCCCCGAACCCGTACCCTAAGCCGTACCCTAAGCCTAACCCTAAGCCTAACCCTAACCCTAGGCTACCCTTGACTGCTTCTGCCTCCAATAGATTTCCTAAGCACTAGTGTTTTAAGGAACAGCTTACAAAGAGAATCCTAATGTGATTTCTTTATAATGGGTGTGTTCCTTATCTTATCCTAGTGTCTAAACTCTTCTCCATGGCTGGACCCCCAAACAATATTCCTTTACGTGCTAAGGGGTATCTGGAGAGTGGGATAGGTTTAATAACTACCCTAACCCTAACGTGTACCCTAACCCTAACCCCTACCCTACCACTAACACGTACCCTAATCCTAACCCGTACCCTAAACCGAGCCCTAACCCTAACACTTACCCTAACCCATACCCAACGCCGTACCCGAAACCCTCCCCGAAAACGTACGCTAAGCCGTACCCTAACCCTAACCCTAAGCCTAACCCTAACCCTAGGCAACCCTTGACTGCTTCTGCCTCCAATAGATTTCCTAAGCACTAGTGTTTTAAGGCACAGCTTAAAAAGAGAATCCTAATGTGATTTCTTTATAATGCGTGTGTTCCTTATCTTATCCTAGTGTCTAAACTCTTCTCCATCGCTGGACCCCCAAATAATATTCCTTTACATGCTAACGGGTATCTAGAGAGTGGGATAGGTTTAATAATTACCCTACCCCTAACGCGTACCCTATCCCTAACCCCTACCCTAACTCTAACACGTACCCTAATCCTAACCCGTACCCTAAACCGAGCCCTAACCCTAACACTGACCCTAACCCTAACCCTAACCCATACCCTACGCCGTACACGAAGCCCTCCCCGAACCCGTACCCTAAGCCGTACCCTAAGCTTAACCCTAAGCCTAACCCTAACCCTAGGCTACCCTTGACTGCTTCTACCTCCAATAGATTTCCTAAGCACTAGTGTTTTAAGGAACAGCTTAAAAAGAGAATCCTAATGTGATTTCTTTATAATGGGTGTGTTCCTTATCTTACCCTAGTGTCTAAACTCTTCTCCACGTTTGGACCCCTAAATAATATTCCTTTACGTGCTAACGGGTATCTAGAGAGTGGGTTAGGTTTAATAACTACCCTACCTCTAACGCGTACCCTAATCCTAACCCGTACCCTAAACCGAGCCCTAACCCTAACACTACCCCTAACCCTAACCCTTACCCATACCCTTCGCCATACCCGAACCCCTCCCTGAACCCATACCCTAAGCCGTACCCTAAGCCTAACCCTAAGCCTAAACCTAACCCTAGGCTACCCTTGACTGCTTCTGCCTCCAATAGATTTCCTAAGCAGTAGTGTTTAAGGAACAGCTTAAAAAGAGAATCTTAATGTGATTTCTTTATAATGGGTGTGTTCCTTATCTTATCCTAGTGTCTAAACTCTTTTCCATGGCTGGACCCCCAAATAATATTCCTTTACGTGCTAAGGGGTATCTAGAGAGTGGGATACGTTTAATAACTACCCTAACCCTAACGCGTACCCTAACCCTAACCCCTACCCTACCACTAACACGTACCCTAATCCTAACCCGTATCCTAAACCGAGCCCTAACCCTAACACTTACCCTAACCCTAAGCCTAACCCATACCCTACGCCGAACCCGAACCCCTCCCAGAACCCGTACCCTAAGCCGAACCTTAAGCTTATCCCTAAGCCTAACCCTAACCCTAGGCTACCCTTGACTGCTTCTGCCTCCAATAGATTTCCTAAGCACTAGGGTTTTAAGGAACAGCTTAAAAAGAGAATCCTAAAGTGATTTCTTTATAATGGGTGTGTTCCTTATCTTATCCTAGTGTCTAAACTCTTCTCCATGGCTGGACCCCCAAATAATATTCCTTTACGTGCTAAGGGTTATCTAGAGAGTGGGATAGGTTTAATAACTACCCTAACCCTAACGCGTACCCTAACCCTAAACCCTACCCTAACCCTAACACGAACCCTAATCCTAACCCGTAACCTAAACCGAGCCCTAACCCTAACACTTACCCTAACCCTAACCCATACCCTTCGCCATACCCGAACCCCTCCCAAAACCCGTACCCTAAGCCGTACCCTAAGCCTAACCCTAAGCCTAACCCTAACCCTAGGCTACCCTTGACTGCTTCTGCCTCCAATAGATTTCCTAAGCACTAGTGTTTTAAGGAACAGGTTAAAAATAGAATCCTAATGTGATTTCTTTATAATAGGTGTGTTCCTTATCTTACCCTAGTGTCTAAACACTTCTCCACGTCTGGACCCCTAAATAATATTCCTTTACGTGCTAAGGCGTATCTAGAGAGTGGGATAGGTTTAATAACTACCCTACCCCTAACGCGTACCCTATCCCTAACCCCTACCCTAACCCTAACCCGTACCCTAAACCGAGCCCTAACCCTAACACTGACCCTAACCCTAACCCTAACCCATACCCTACGCCGTACACAAACCCCTCCCTGAACTCGTACCCTGAGCCGTGCCTTAAGACTAACCTTAACCCTAGGCTACCCTTGACTGCTTCTGCCTCCAATAGATTTCCTAAGCACTAGTGTTTTAAGGAACAGGTTAAAAAGAGAATCTTAATGTGATTTCTTTATAATGGGTGTGTTCCTTATCTTATCCTAGTGTCTAAACTCTTCTCCATGGCTGGACCGCCAAATAATATTCCTTTACA
The DNA here is from genome assembly GCF_965194825.1 of Balaenoptera physalus. Lineage (NCBI taxonomy): Eukaryota > Metazoa > Chordata > Mammalia > Artiodactyla > Balaenopteridae > Balaenoptera > Balaenoptera physalus. The sequence continues at coordinate 100,804 of NW_028124905.1, forward strand.
TGCTAAGGGGTATCTAGAGAGTGGGATAAGTTTAATAACTACCCTAACCCTAACGCGTACCCTAACCCTAACCCCTACCCTAACCCTAACTCGTACCCTAATCCTAACCCGTACCCTAAACCGAGCCCTAAACCTAACCATAACCCATACCTTACGCCATACCCGAACCCCTCCCCGAACCCGTACCCTAAGCCGTACCCTAAGCCGTACCCTAAGCCTAACCCTAACCCTAGGCTACCCTTGACTGCTTCTGCCTCCAATAGATTTCCTAAGCACTAGTGTTTTAAGGAACAGCTTACAAAGAGAATCCTAATGTGATTTCTTTATAATGGGTGTGTTCCTTATCTTATCCTAGTGTCTAAACTCTTCTCCATGGCTGGACCCCCAAACAATATTCCTTTACGTACTAAGGGGTATCTGGAGAGTGGGATAGGTTTAATAACTACCCTAACCCTAACGCGTACCCTAACCCTAACCCCTACCCTACCACTAACACGTACCCTAATCCTAACCCGAACCCTAAACCGAGCCCTAACCCTAACACTTACCCTAACCCATACCCAACGCCGTACCCGAAACCCTCCCCGAAAACGTACGCTAAGCCGTACCCTAACCCTAACCCTAAGCCTAACCCTAACCCTAGGCAACCCTTGACTGCTTCTGCCTCCAATAGATTTCCTAAGCACTAGTGTTTTAAGGCACAGCTTAAAAAGAGAATCCTAATGTGATTTCTTTATAATGGGTGTGTTCCTTATCTTACCCTAGTGTCTAAACTCTTCTCCACGTGTGGACCCCTAAATAATATTCCTTTACGTGCTAACGGGTATCTAGAAACTGGGATAGGTTTAATAACTACCCTAACCCTAACGCGTACCCTATCCCTAATCCCTACCCTAACCCTAACACGTACCCTAATCCTAACCCGTACCTTAAACCGAGACCTAACCCTAACACTGACCCTAACCCTAACCCTAACCCATACCCTACGCCATACACGAACCCCTCCCCGAACCCGTACCCTATGCCGTACCTTAAGCTTATCCCTAAGCCTAACCCTAACCCTAGGCTACCCTTGACTGCTTCTGCCTCCAATAGATTTCCTAAGCACTAGTGTTTTAAGGAACAGCTTAAAAAGAGAATCCTAATGTGATTTCTTTATAATGGGTGTGTTCCTTATCTTATCCTACTGTCTAAACTCTTTTCCATGGCTGGACCCCCAAATAATATTCCTTAACGTGCTAAGGGGTATCTAGAGACTGGGATAGGTTTAATAACTACCCTAACCCTAACGCGTACCCTAACCCTAACCCCTACCCTAACCTTATCACGTACCCTAATCCTAACACGTACCCTAAACCGAGCCCTAACCCTAACACTTACCGTAACCCTAAGCCTAACCCATACCCTACGCCGTACCCGAAACCCTCCCCGAACCCGTACGCTACGCCGTACCCTAACCCTAACCCTAAGCCTAAACCTAACCCTAGGCTACCCTTGACTGCTTCTGCCTCCAATAGATTTCCTAAGCACTAGTGTTTCAAGGAACAGCTTAAAAATAGAATCCTAAAGTGATTTCTTTATAATGGGTGTGTTCCTTATCTTACCCTAGTGTCTAAACTCTTCTCCACGTCTGGACCCCTAAATAATATTCCTTTACGTGCTAAGGGGTATCTAGAGAGTGGGATAGGTTTAATAACTACCCTACCCCTAACGTGTACCCTATCCCTAAACTCTACCCTAACCCTAACACGTACCCTAATCCTAACCCGTACCCTAAACCGAGCCCTAACCCTAACACTGACCCTAACCCTAACCCTAACCCATACCCTACGCCGTACACGAACCCCTCCCTGAACCCGTACCCTGAGCCGTACCCTAAGCCTAACCCTAAGCCTAATCCTAACCCTAGGCTACCCTTCACTGCTTCTGCCTCCAATACATTTCCTAAGCACTAGTGTTTTAAGGAACAGCTGAAAAAGAGAATCCTAATGTGATTTCTTTATAATGGGTGTGTTCCTTATCTTACCCTAGTGTCTAAACTCTTCTCCATGGCTGGACCCCCAAATAATATTCCTTTACATGCTAAGGGGTATCTAGAGAGTGGGATAGGTTTAATAACTACCCTAACCCTAACGCGTACCCTAACCCTAACCCCTACCCTAACACTAACATGTAACCTAATCCTAACCCGTACCCTAAACCTAGCCCTAACCCTAACACTAACCCTAACCCTAACCCTAACCCATTCCCTACGCATTACCCGAACCCCACCCCGAACCCGTAAACTAAGCCGTTCCCTAAGCCTAACCCTAAGCCTAACCCTAACCCTAGGCTACCCTTGACTGCTTCTGCCTCCAATAGATTTCCTAAGCACTAGTGTTTTAAGGAACAGATTAAAAAGAGAATACTAATGTGATTTCTTTATAATGGGTGTGTTCCTTATCTTACGCTAGTGTCTAAACTCTTCTCCATGGCTGGACCCCCAAATAATATTCCTTTACGTGCTAAGGGGTATCTAGAGAGTGGGATAGGTTTAATAACTACCCTAACCCTAACGCGTACCCTAACCCTAACCCTAACCCTAACCCTAACCCTAACCCTAATGCGTACCCTAACCCTAACCCTTACCCTAACACTAACACGTACCCTAATCCTAACCCGTACCCTAAACCGAGCCCTAACCCTAACACTTCCCTAACCCTAAGCCTAACCCATACCCTACGCCGTACCCGAAACCCTCCCCTAAAACGTACGCTAAGCCGTACCCTAACCCTAAGCCTAAGCCTAACCCTAACCCTAGGCTACCCTTGACTGCTTCTGCCTCCAATAGTTTTCCTAAGCACTAGTGTTTTAAGGAACAGCTTAAAAAGAGAATCTTAATGTGATTTCTTTATAATGGGTGTGTTCCTTATCTTATCCTAGTGTCTAAACTCTTCTCCATGGCTGGACCCCCAAATAATATTCCTTTACGTACTAAGGGGTATCTACAGAGTGGGATAGGTTTAATAAGTACCCTAACCCTAACGCGTACCCTAACCCTAACCCCTACCCTAACCCTAACACGTACCCTAATCCTAACCCGTACCCTAAACCAAGCCCTAACCCTAACACTAACCCTAACCCTAACCCATACCGTTCGCCATACCCGAACCCCTCCCAAAACCCGTACCCTAAGCCGTACCCTAAGCCTAACCCTAAGCCTAACCCTAACCCTAGGCTACCCTTGACTGCTTCTGCCTCCAATAGATTTCCTAAGCACTAGTGTTTTAAGGAACAGCTTACAAAGAGAATCCTAATGTGATTTCTTTATAATGGGTGTGTTCCTTATCTTATCCTAGTGTCTAAACTCTTCTCCATGGCTGGATCCCCAAATAATATTCCTTTACGTGCTAAGGGTTATCTAGAGAGTGGGATAGGTTTAATAACTACCCTAACCCTAACACGTACCCTAACCCTAACCCCTACCCTAACCCTAACACGTACCCTAATCCTAACCCGTACCCTAAACCGAGCCCTAACACTAACACTTACCCTAACCCTAAGCCTAACCCATACCCAATGCCGTACCCGAAACCCTCCCCGAAAACGAACGCTAAGCCGTACCCTAACCCTAACCCTAAGCCTAACCCTAACCCTAGGCAACCCTTGACTGCTTCTGCCTCCAATAGATTTCCTAAGCACTAGTATTTTAAGGAACAGGTTAAAAATAGAATCCTAATGTGATTTCTTTATAATAGGTGTGTTCCTTATCTTACCCTAGTGTCTAAACACTTCTCCACGTCTGGACCCCTAAATAATATTCCTTTACGTGCTAAGGCGTATCTAGAGAGTGGGATAGGTTTAATGACTACCCTACCCCTAACGCGTACCCTATCCCTAACCCCTACCCTAACCCTAACACGTACCCTAATCCTAACCCGTACCCTAAACCGAGCCCTAACCCTAACACTGACCCTAACCCTAACCCTAACCCATACCCTACGCCGTACACAAACCCCTCCCTGAACTCGTACCCTGAGCCGTGCCTTAAGACTAACCCTAACCCTAGGCTACCCTTGACTGCTTCTGCCTCCAATAGATTTCCTAAGCACTAGTGTTTTAAGGAACAGGTTAAAAAGAGAATCTTAATGTGATTTCTTTATAATGGGTGTGTTCCTTATCTTATCCTAGTGTCTAAACTCTTCTCCATGGGTGGACCGCCAAATAATATTCCTTTACATGCTAAGGGTTATCTAGAGAGTGGGATAAGTTTAATAACTACCCTAACCCTAACGCGTACCCTAACCCTAACCCCTACCCTAACCCTAACTCGTACCCTAATCCTCACCCGTACCCTAAACCGAGCCCTAAACCTAACCATAACCCATACCTTACGCCATACCCGAAACCCTCCCCGAACCCGTACCCTAAGCCGTACCCTAAGCCTAACCCTAAGCCTAACCCTAACCCTAGGCTACCCTTGACTGCTTCTGCCTCCAATAGATTTCCTAAGCACTAGTGTTTTAAGGAACAGCTTACAAAGAGAATCCTAATGTGATTTCTTTATAATGGGTGTGTTCCTTATCTTATCCTAGTGTCTAAACTCTTCTCCATGGCTGGACCCCCAAACAATATTCCTTTACGTGCTAAGGGGTATCTGGAGAGTGGGATAGGTTTAATAACTACCCTAACCCTAACGTGTACCCTAACCCTAACCCCTACCCTACCACTAACACGTACCCTAATCCTAACCCGTACCCTAAACCGAGCCCTAACCCTAACACTTACCCTAACCCATACCCAACGCCGTACCCGAAACCCTCCCCGAAAACGTACGCTAAGCCGTACCCTAACCCTAACCCTAAGCCTAACCCTAACCCTAGGCAACCCTTGACTGCTTCTGCCTCCAATAGATTTCCTAAGCACTAGTGTTTTAAGGCACAGCTTAAAAAGAGAATCCTAATGTGATTTCTTTATAATGCGTGTGTTCCTTATCTTATCCTAGTGTCTAAACTCTTCTCCATCGCTGGACCCCCAAATAATATTCCTTTACATGCTAAGGGGTATCTAGAGAGTGGGATAGGTTTAATAACTACCCTAACCCTAACGCGTACCCTAACCCTAACCCCTACCCTAACACTAACATGTAACCTAATCCTAACCCGTACCCTAAACCTAGCCCTAACCCTAACACTAACCCTAACCCTAACCCTAACCCATTCCCTACGCATTACCCGAACCCCACCCCGAACCCGTAAACTAAGCCGTTCCCTAAGCCTAACCCTAAGCCTAACCCTAACCCTAGGCTACCCTTGACTGCTTCTGCCTCCAATAGATTTCCTAAGCACTAGTGTTTTAAGGAACAGATTAAAAAGAGAATACTAATGTGATTTCTTTATAATGGGTGTGTTCCTTATCTTACGCTAGTGTCTAAACTCTTCTCCATGGCTGGACCCCCAAATAATATTCCTTTACGTGCTAAGGGGTATCTAGAGAGTGGGATAGGTTTAATAACTACCCTACCCTAACGCGTACCCTAACCCTAACCCTAACCCTAACCCTAACCCTAACCCTAATGCGTACCCTAACCCTAACCCTTACCCTAACACTAACACGTACCCTAATCCTAACCCGTACCCTAAACCGAGCCCTAACCCTAACACTTCCCTAACCCTAAGCCTAACCCATACCCTACGCCGTACCCGAAACCCTCCCCTAAAACGTACGCTAAGCCGTACCCTAACCCTAAGCCTAAGCCTAACCCTAACCCTAGGCTACCCTTGACTGCTTCTGCCTCCAATAGTTTTCCTAAGCACTAGTGTTTTAAGGAACAGCTTAAAAAGAGAATCTTAATGTGATTTCTTTATAATGGGTGTGTTCCTTATCTTATCCTAGTGTCTAAACTCTTCTCCATGGCTGGACCCCCAAATAATATTCCTTTACGTACTAAGGGGTATCTACAGAGTGGGATAGGTTTAATAAGTACCCTAACCCTAACGCGTACCCTAACCCTAACCCCTACCCTAACCCTAACACGTACCCTAATCCTAACCCGTACCCTAAACCAAGCCCTAACCCTAACACTAACCCTAACCCTAACCCATACCGTTCGCCATACCCGAACCCCTCCCAAAAACCCGTACCCTAAGCCGTACCCTAAGCCTAACCCTAAGCCTAACCCTAACCCTAGGCTACCCTTGACTGCTTCTGCCTCCAATAGATTTCCTAAGCACTAGTGTTTTAAGGAACAGCTTACAAAGAGAATCCTAATGTGATTTCTTTATAATGGGTGTGTTCCTTATCTTATCCTAGTGTCTAAACTCTTCTCCATGGCTGGATCCCCAAATAATATTCCTTTACGTGCTAAGGGTTATCTAGAGAGTGGGATAGGTTTAATAACTACCCTAACCCTAACACGTACCCTAACCCTAACCCCTACCCTAACCCTAACACGTACCCTAATCCTAACCCGTACCCTAAACCGAGCCCTAACACTAACACTTACCCTAACCCTAAGCCTAACCCATACCCAATGCCGTACCCGAAACCCTCCCCGAAAACGAACGCTAAGCCGTACCCTAACCCTAACCCTAAGCCTAACCCTAACCCTAGGCAACCCTTGACTGCTTCTGCCTCCAATAGATTTCCTAAGCACTAGTATTTTAAGGAACAGGTTAAAAATAGAATCCTAATGTGATTTCTTTATAATAGGTGTGTTCCTTATCTTACCCTAGTGTCTAAACACTTCTCCACGTCTGGACCCCTAAATAATATTCCTTTACGTGCTAAGGCGTATCTAGAGAGTGGGATAGGTTTAATGACTACCCTACCCCTAACGCGTACCCTATCCCTAACCCCTACCCTAACCCTAACACGTACCCTAATCCTAACCCGTACCCTAAACCGAGCCCTAACCCTAACACTGACCCTAACCCTAACCCTAACCCATACCCTACGCCGTACACAAACCCCTCCCTGAACTCGTACCCTGAGCCGTGCCTTAAGACTAACCCTAACCCTAGGCTACCCTTGACTGCTTCTGCCTCCAATAGATTTCCTAAGCACTAGTGTTTTAAGGAACAGGTTAAAAAGAGAATCTTAATGTGATTTCTTTATAATGGGTGTGTTCCTTATCTTATCCTAGTGTCTAAACTCTTCTCCATGGGTGGACCGCCAAATAATATTCCTTTACATGCTAAGGGTTATCTAGACAGTGGGATAAGTTTAATAACTACCCTAACCCTAACGCGTACCCTAACCCTAACCCCTACCCTAACCCTAACTCGTACCCTAATCCTCACCCGTACCCTAAACCGAGCCCTAAACCTAACCATAACCCATACCTTACGCCATACCCGAAACCCTCCCCGAACCCGTACCCTAAGCCGTACCCTAAGCCTAACCCTAAGCCTAACCCTAACCCTAGGCTACCCTTGACTGCTTCTGCCTCCAATAGATTTCCTAAGCACTAGTGTTTTAAGGAACAGCTTACAAAGAGAATCCTAATGTGATTTCTTTATAATGGGTGTGTTCCTTATCTTATCCTAGTGTCTAAACTCTTCTCCATGGCTGGACCCCCAAACAATATTCCTTTACGTGCTAAGGGGTATCTGGAGAGTGGGATAGGTTTAATAACTACCCTAACCCTAACGTGTACCCTAACCCTAACCCCTACCCTACCACTAACACGTACCCTAATCCTAACCCGTACCCTAAACCGAGCCCTAACCCTAACACTTACCCTAACCCATACCCAACGCCGTACCCGAAACCCTCCCCGAAAACGTACGCTAAGCCGTACCCTAACCCTAACCCTAAGCCTAACCCTAACCCTAGGCAACCCTTGACTGCTTCTGCCTCCAATAGATTTCCTAAGCACTAGTGTTTTAAGGCACAGCTTAAAAAGAGAATCCTAATGTGATTTCTTTATAATGCGTGTGTTCCTTATCTTATCCTAGTGTCTAAACTCTTCTCCATCGCTGGACCCCCAAATAATATTCCTTTACATGCTAACGGGTATCTAGAGAGTGGGATAGGTTTAATAATTACCCTACCCCTAACGCGTACCCTATCCCTAACCCCTACCCTAACTCTAACACGTACCCTAATCCTAACCCGTACCCTAAACCGAGCCCTAACCCTAACACTGACCCTAACCCTAACCCTAACCCATACCCTACGCCGTACACGAAGCCCTCCCCGAACCCGTACCCTAAGCCGTACCCTAAGCTTAACCCTAAGCCTAACCCTAACCCTAGGCTACCCTTGACTGCTTCTACCTCCAATAGATTTCCTAAGCACTAGTGTGTTAAGGAACAGCTTAAAAAGAGAATCCTAATGTGATTTCTTTATAATGGGTGTGTTCCTTATCTTACCCTAGTGTCTAAACTCTTCTCCACGTTTGGACCCCTAAATAATATTCCTTTACGTGCTAACGGGTATCTAGAGAGTGGGTTAGGTTTAATAACTACCCTACCTCTAACGCGTACCCTAATCCTAACCCGTACCCTAAACCGAGCCCTAACCCTAACACTACC